>NC_079230.1:32020857-32048357 GCF_029633865.1 Lampris incognitus
AACTTTCAAAACCAGGTAATTCAGGAACTCTACTGTTGAGATGTTTAATTTTTCCCATGATACTCAACAGGCCAGCTGCATGCCATAAAGCCACCTCCAAGTCACCAGATAGCAATAAATAGCATTTTAGGCCTCAACCCACTGTTGTTAAAATGAACTTTTCATGGCACTGACCCGTGATACTGTAACCTGTTGTCTATTTATGAATTCCTAATTTATTTACAGTACATTTAGGCTGCTCTCTTTCAGTGGGTTAAAGCCAGTGAGATAGAAAGTTGTCTGTTTCCTTATATTTATTCAATAAGGACACTTATGTCCATTAAATGGTCATACGGAAGAAAAAAAGACTTGGATTAATCAATGATGGTGATCGTACAAGCGTGGACAAATATGATCACTCTCAGTGGTTTCCACTGTGTGAAGATATGACATACACTGATTGTCCCTTTGACAGACGACCTTGTATTCTTCCCAACAAAATAACACAACTCTGGTGATGTGTCACAAGACTTTTTTTTTTTTTGCTTGTGTAATCCATGTATGTTGGCCATATGATGCTTACATGTTGTCTACCTGGTGTTACATGTTGTCTACCTGGCGTTACATGAAGGTCTACCTGGTGTTACATGAAGGTCTACCTGGTGTTCCATGTTGTCTACCTGGTGTTACATGTTGTCTACCTGGTCTTACATGTTGTCTACCTGGTGTTACATGTTGTCTACCTGGCATTACATGAAGGTCTACCTGGTGTTACATGAAGGTCTACCTGGTGTTACATGAAGGTCTACCTGGTCTTACATGAAGGTCTACCTGGTGTTACATGAAGGTCTACCTGGTGTTACATGAAGGTCTACCTGGCATTACATGAAGGTCTACCTGGTGTTACATGAAGGTCTACCTGGTCTTACATGAAGGTCTACCTGGCATTACATGAAGGTCTACCTGGTGTTCCATGTTGTCTACCTGGTGTTACATGTTGTCTACCTGGTGTTACATGTTGTCTACCTGGTGTTACATGAGGGTCTACCTGGTGTTACATGTTGTCTACCAGGCCTTAAATGAGGGTCAACCTGGGGTTCAATGTTGTCTACCTGGTGTTACATGTTGTCTACCAGGCCTTAAATGAGGGTCTACCTGGTGTTCCATGTTATCTACCTGGTGTTACATGTTGTCTACCAGGCCTTAAATGAGGGTCTACCTGGTGTTACATGTTATCTACCTGGTGTTACATGTTATCTACCTGGTGTTACATGTTGTCTACCAGGCCTTAAATGAGGGTCTACCTGGTGTTACATGTTGTCTACCTGGTGTTACATGTTGTCTACCAGGCCTTAAATGAGGGTCTACCTGGTGTTCCATGTTGTCTACCTGGTGTTACATGTAGTCTACCTGGTGTTACATGTTGTCCACCTGGTGTTACATGTTATCTACCTGGTGTTACATGTTGTCTACCAGGCCTTAAATGAGGGTCTACCTGGTGTTCCATGTTGTCTACCTGGTGTTACATGTTGTCTACCTGGTGTTACATGTTGTCTACCAGGCCTTACATGAGGGTCTACCTGGTGTTCCATGTTGTCTACCTGGTGTTACATGTAGTCTACCTGGTGTTCCATGTTGTCTACCTGGTGTTACATGTTGTCTACCTGGTGTTACATGTTGTCTACCAGGCCTTAAATGAGGGTCTACCTGGTGTTCCATGTTGTCTACCTGGTGTTACATGTAGTCTACCTGGTGTTACATGTTGTCCACCTGGTGTTACATGTTATCTACCTGGTGTTACATGTTGTCTACCAGGCCTTAAATGAGGGTCTACCTGGTGTTCCATGTTGTCTACCTGGTGTTACATGTAGTCTACCTGGTGTTACATGTTGTCCACCTGGTGTTACATGTTATCTACCTGGTGTTACATGTTGTCTACCAGGCCTTAAATGAGGGTCTACCTGGTGTTCCATGTTGTCTACCTGGTGTTACATGTAGTCTACCTGGTGTTACATGTTGTCTACCAGGCCTTAAATGAGGGTCTACCTGGTGTTCCATGTTGTCTACCTGGTGTTACATGTAGTCTACCTGGTGTTACATGTTGTCTACCAGGCCTTACATGAGGGTCTACCTGGTGTTGCATGTTGTCTACCTGGTGTTACATGTTGTCTACCTGGCCTTACATGTTGTCTACCTGGTGTTACACGTTGTCTACCTGGCCTTACATGTTATCTACCTGGTGTTACATGTTGTCTACCTGGCCTTACACGTTATCTACCTGGCCTTGTATGTTGTCTACCTGGTGTTACATGTTGTCTACCTGGTGTTACATGTTGTCTACCTGGTGTTACATGTTGTCTACCTGGTGTTACATGTTGTCTACCTGGTGTTACATGTTGTCTACCTGGTGTTACATGTTATCTACCTGGTGTTACATGTTGTCTACCTGGTGTTACATGTTGTCTACCTGGCGTTACATGAAGGTCTACCTGGCCTTACATGTTATCTACCTGGCCTTACATGTTATCTACCTGGCCTTACACGTTATCTACCTGGCCTTGTATGTTGTCTACCTGGTGTTACATGTTGTCTACCTGGCGTTACATGTTATCTACCTGACCTTACATGTTATCTACCTGGTGTTACATGTTGTCTACCTGGTGTTACATGTTGTCTACCTGGTGTTACATGTTGTCTACCTGGTGTTACATGTGATCTACCTGACCTTACATGAAGATCTACCTGGTGTTACATGTTGTCTACCTGACCTTACACGTTATCTACCTGGCCTTGTATGTTGTCTACCTGGTGTTACATGTTGTCTACCAGGCCTTAAATGAGGGTCTACCTGGTGTTCCATGTTGTCTACCTGGTGTTACATGTAGTCTACCTGGTGTTACATGTTGTCCACCTGGTGTTACATGTTATCTACCTGGTGTTACATGTTGTCTACCAGGCCTTAAATGAGGGTCTACCTGGTGTTCCATGTTGTCTACCTGGTGTTACATGTAGTCTACCTGGTGTTACATGTTGTCTACCAGGCCTTACATGAGGGTCTACCTGGTGTTGCATGTTGTCTACCTGGTGTTACATGTTGTCTACCTGGCCTTACATGTTGTCTACCTGGTGTTACACGTTGTCTACCTGGCCTTACATGTTATCTACCTGGTGTTACATGTTGTCTACCTGGCCTTACACGTTATCTACCTGGCCTTGTATGTTGTCTACCTGGTGTTACATGTTGTCTACCTGGTGTTACATGTTGTCTACCTGGTGTTACATGTTGTCTACCTGGTGTTACATGTTGTCTACCTGGTGTTACATGTTATCTACCTGGTGTTACATGTTGTCTACCTGGTGTTACATGTTGTCTACCTGGCGTTACATGAAGGTCTACCTGGCCTTACATGTTATCTACCTGGCCTTACATGTTATCTACCTGGCCTTACACGTTATCTACCTGGCCTTGTATGTTGTCTACCTGGTGTTACATGTTGTCTACCTGGCGTTACATGTTATCTACCTGGCCTTACATGTTATCTACCTGGCCTTACATGTTATCTACCTGGCCTTGTATGTTGTCTACCTGGTGTTACATGTTGTCTACCTGGCGTTACATGTTATCTACCTGGCGTTACATGTTATCTACCTGGCCTTACATGTTATCTACCTGGCCTTACATGTTATCTACCTGGCCTTGTATGTTGTCTACCTGGTGTTACATGTTGTCTACCTGGCGTTACATGTTATCTACCTGACCTTACATGTTATCTACCTGGTGTTATATGTTGTCTACCTGGTGTTACATGTTGTCTACCTGGTGTTACATGTTGTCTACCTGGTGTTACATGTGATCTACCTGGCCTTACATGAAGATCTACCTGGTGTTACATGTTGTCTACCTGACCTTACACGTTATCTACCTGGCCTTGTATGTTGTCTACCTGGTGTTACATGTTGTCTACCTGGCGTTACATGAAGGTCTACCTGGCCTTAAATGTTATCTACCTGGTGTTACATGTTGTCTACCTGGTGTTACATGTTATCTACCTGGCGTTACATGAAGGTCTACCTGGCCTTAAATGTTATCTACCTGGTGTTACATGTTGTCTACCTGGCCTTACACGTTATCTACCTGACCTTACATGTTGTCTACCTGGTGTTACATGTTGTCTACCTGGTGTTACATGTTGTCTACCTGGCCTTGTATGTTGTCTACCTGTTGTTACACGTTGTCTACCTGGTGTTACATGTGATCTACCTGGCCTTACATGAAGATCTACCTGGTGTTACATGTTGTCTACCTGGCCTAGCATCTTGTCTACCTGGCCTTGCATGAAGGTCTACCTGGTGTTACACGTTGTCTACCTGGTGTTACATGTTGTCTACCTGGCCTTACATGTTATCTACCTGGTGTTACATGTTGTCTACCTGACCTTACACGTTATCTACCTGGCCTTGTATGTTGTCTACCTGGTGTTACATCTTGTCTACCTGGCGTTACATGAAGGTCTACCTGGCTTTAAATGTTATCTACCTGGTGTTACATGTTGTCTACCTGACCTTACATGTTATCTACCTGACCTTACATGTTATCTACCTGGTGTTACACGTTGTCTACCTGGCGTTACATGAAGGTCTACCTGGCCTTACATGTTATCTACCTGGTGTTACGTGTTGTCTACCTGGTGTTACATGTTGTCTACCTGGCGTTACACGTTGTCTACCTGGCGTTACATGAAGGTCTACCTGGCCTAAAATGTTATCTACCTGGTGTTACATGCTGTCTACCTGGCCTTACATGTTATCTACCTGGTGTTACGTGTTGTCTACCTGGTGTTACATGTTGTCTACCTGGCGTTACATGAAGGTCTACCTGGCCTTAAATGTTATCTACCTGGTGTTACATCTTGTCTACCTGGCCTTACATGTTATCTACCTGGTG
The DNA here is from genome assembly GCF_029633865.1 of Lampris incognitus. NCBI lineage: Eukaryota > Metazoa > Chordata > Actinopteri > Lampriformes > Lampridae > Lampris > Lampris incognitus. The sequence goes on from NC_079230.1 coordinate 32,025,782, forward strand.
TTACATGAAGGTCTACCTGGCCTTACATGTTGTCTACCTGGCCTTACATGTTATCTACCTGGTGTTACATGAAGGTCTACCTGGCCTTACATGTTGTCTACCTGGCCTTACATGTTATCTACCTGACCTTACGTGTTGTCTACCTGGTGTTACATGTTGTCTACCTGGTGTTACATGTTGTCTACCTGGTGTTACATGTGATCTACCTGGCCTTACATGAAGATCTACCTGGTGTTACATGTTATCTACCTGGCCTAGCATCTTGTCTACCTGGCCTTGCATGAAGGTCTACCTGGTGTTACACGTTGTCTACCTGGTGTTACATGTTGTCTACCTGGCCTTACATGTTGTCTACCTGGTGTTACATGTTGTCTACCTGGTGTTACATGTTGTCTACCTGGTGTTACATGTTGTCTACCTGGCGTTACATGAAGGTCTACCTGGCCTTACATGTTATCTACCTGGTGTTACATGTTGTCTACCTGACCTTACACGTTATCTACCTGGCCTTGTATGTTGTCTACCTGGTGTTACATGTTGTCTACCTGGCATTACATGAAGGTCTACCTGGCCTTAAATGTTATCTACCTGGTGTTACATGTTGTCTACCTGGCCTTGTATGTTGTCTACCTGGTGTTACACGTTGTCTACCTGGCGTTACATGAAGGTCTACCTGGCCTTACATGTTATCTACCTGGTGTTACGTGTTGTCTACCTGGTGTTACATGTTGTCTACCTGGCGTTACATGAAGGTCTACCTGGCCTTAAATGTTATCTACCTGGTGTTACATGTTGTCTACCTGGCCTTACATGTTATCTACCTGACCTTACATGTTGTCTACCTGGTGTTACATGTTGTCTACCTGGTGTTACATGTGATCTACCTGGCCTTACATGAAGATCTACCTGGTGTTACATGTTATCTACCTGGCCTAGCATCTTGTCTACCTGGCCTTGCATGAAGGTCTACCTGGTGTTACACGTTGTCTACCTTGTGTTACATGTTATCTACCTGGCCTTACATGTTGTCTACCTGGTGTTGCATGTTGTCTACCTGGCGTTACATGAAGGTCTACCTGGCCTTACATGTTATCTACCTGGTGTTACATGTTGTCTACCTGGCCTTACATGTTATCTACCTGGCCTTGTATGTTGTCTACCTGGTGTTACATGACGGTCTACCTGGCCTTACATGTATCTACCTGGTGTTACATGTTGTCTACCTCATGTTACATGTATCTACCTAGCCTTACATGTTATATACCTAGCCTTACGTGTTGTCTACCTGGCATTAGATGTTGTCTACCTGGTGTTACATGAAGGTCTACCTGGCCTTACATGTTATCTACCTGGTGTTACATGTTGTCTACCTGGCCTTACATGTTGTCTACCTGGTGTTACATGTTGTCTACCTGGTGTTACATGTTGTCTACCTGGCCTTACATGTCTCTACATGACGTTACATGTTGTCTACCTCATGTTACATGTTGTCTACCTGGCCTTACATGTTGTCTACCTGGTGTTACATGTTGTCTACCTGGTGTTACATGTTGTCTACCTGGTGTTACATGAAGGTCTACCTGGCCTTACATGTTATCTACCTGGTGTTACATGTTGTCTACCTGGCCTTACATGTTATATACCTGGTGTTACGTGTTATCTACCTGGTGATACATGTTATCTACCTGGTGTTACATGTTATCTACCTGGTGTTACATGTTATCTACCTGGCCTTACATGTTATCTACCTGGCCTTGTATGTTGTCTACCTGGTGTTACATGAAGGTCTACCTGGCCTTACATGTATCTACCTGACGTTACATGTTGTCTACCTCATGTTACATGTTGTCTACCTGGCCTTACATGTTTCTACCTGGTGTTATATGTTGTCTGCTTGGCCTTACATGTATCTACCTAGCCTTACATGTTATATACCTAGCCTTATGTGTTGTCTACCTGGCATTAGATGTTGTCTAGCTGGTGTTACATGTTATCTACCTGGCATTACATGTTTTCTATCTGGACTTCCCTCACCCATCCAGAGTCAGCTTGAGCGACGGCAGTGAGAGTGACAACAGCTCATCCTCCTCACCCCCATCCCATAACGAGGCCCCGGCCTTATTAAAGACCAGTAACAACCAAGTAAGATGTGAAAGATTATGTATTTCATATATATATTCATATACATACTAGTTGAGAAAGGTAACAGCTGTACACATGCATAAGCACACGGGCTTAAAGGTACAATCCTCAATTGATGCACACAGTGGCTCTCCACCCCACTTCTGCCGCTGATGATCAGGCTTTTAAACATTGTTTGCTCTATTAGTTGAAAACCAGCCATGCCCATTACATTACATTACAGTCATTTAGCCGACGCTTTTATCCAAAGCGACGTACAATAAGTGCATTTAACGTAGAAAATCAGGAGAACTACTAGTCATCAGAGGTCATAAGTGCATCTTCTCTCTAAACAAGCATCTAAGAGCAAAACCAGTGTTAAAGTAAAAGTGCAAGAAAAAGATTTTTTTTTTTTAAATGAGTGAATACGATAAGTGATAAGAGCAAGTAGCAGGGTAGTAGATCTTGAAGAGGGCAGTTTTCCACTTGCGGTGAAAGATGGGCAGGGACTCCACTCTCCTGACATCAGTGGGGAGCTCATTCCACCACTGGGGGGCCAGGACAGAAAAGAGCCGTGACCGGGTCGACCGGCAGCAGGGGCCTCTGAGCGATGGGGCAACCAGGCGTCCTGAGGCAGCAGAGCGAAGTGGTTTGGCGGGGTTGTAGGGCTTGACCATGGCCTGGGGATAGGAAGGAGCTGTTCCTTTCACTGCCCTGTAGGCTAGCACCAGAGTCTTAAACTGGATATGAGCAGCTATTGGGAGCCAGTGTAGGGACATGAGAAGGGGAGTTGTGTGGGACAACTTAGGACGGTTGAACGCCAGATGAGCTGCAGCTTTCTGAACAAGCTCCAGAGGTCTGATGGCCGACGCAGGGGCGCCAGCAAGGAGGGAGTTGCCGTAGTCCAGCCGGGAGATGACCAGAGCCTGGATGAGCACCTGTGCCATCTCGTCGGTGAGGAATGGACAAATCCTCCTGATGTTATAGAGGAGAAATCTGCAGGAGCGAACAACCGATGCGAACAACCGATGCAACGTTTGCAGCAAACGACAGTTGTTCGTCCAGGATCACACCCAGATTCCTCGCAGTCCGAGTTGGTGTCACCACGGTGTTGTCAATGGTGATAGCCAGGTCTCGGCGCGGGCAACCTTTCCCCGGGAGGAACATCAGCTCTGTCTTGTCCAGATTGAGCTTCAGGTGGTGTGTCGCCATCCACTCTAAGATGTCAGTCAAGTACGCAGAAATGTGTGTCTCTACTTGTGTGTCAGAGGGAGGAAAGGACAAGATCAGCTGGGTATCATCGGCATAACAATGGTAAAAGAAGACATGCGAGTGAATAACAGAACCCAGGGATGTCATGTAAAGGGAGAAAAGGAGAGGACCCAGAACCGAACCTTGTGGAACACCTGTAGTCAATCTGCAAGGCTCTGACACAGATCCCCTGCTTGTCACCTGGTAGGATGGATCTAGCTTGTCAATGTGGATGTTGAAGTCACCGAGAAGGATAAGTGCAGAGTCATCAACAGGGAAGTGCGAGACAAGTGTGTCAAGCTCCTCCAGAAACTCACCAAGGGGGCCTGGTGGGCGGTACACAACCACGATGGTGAGTTCGACTGGATAAGACACAGTAACAGCATGAAATTCAAAAGACGGCAGAGAAAATTGTGGAGTGGAAACAAGAGAATATTTCCATTTCGGCGAGATTAACAGGCCGGTACCACCACCCCGCCTACCAGCTCTGGGAGTGTGAGAAAAAGAGTACACATCAGACAGAGCTGTGGGTGTGGTAGTGTTTTCTGGCGTGATCCAGGTCTCAGTTAGAGCAAGAAAGTTGAGGGAGAGCAAAGATGCATAGCCTGAGATAAACTCAGCTTTCGGCACCGCAGACTGGCAATTTCAGAGCCCTCCCGTCACCACTTGCTCAACGTGAGTGGAGAGAGTGGGATAGATTAGATTGGTAGGGTCACAGCGCCTAAGAGTCACTCAACATCTATGCCAGCCCCGGGAAGAGGAAAGGACAGGAATGCGAAGGAAACACATAGTCTATACTAGGTACACAAGGTACAGATGACTGACTGGATCTAAAAAGAACAGTCCTTGCTTGACGAAGTCTTGGCTTGAAAAAGTCACGCTTACTTTTGTTCACTCTAGCCTTTGTTTAATCTTGACCTGTTTGCCCTCAGCTTGTTTGCCTGTCGCTTCCAAGTAGCAGCAGTGATTTAAAGAACACTGATTGCTAATTATCTGCCAGGAGTGCAGGCCACACCCTGGCCACTTAACACCCAATTGGCCAAAGAGGTACACTGAAAATAGGCCTGTTGCCCAGAAACTGGTCAGTTATGTAAAACTCTATCAAACCTCACACAATACTGTTAAAACTGCAAACAGCAAGTTACCAAGGAATATATTTATAAGCTAAAAGGATAATTAAGTCAAAACAGCTAGGCAACAAGAAATATTTAAGGACACGCTAGGTGAAAAACAGCTGCAGCTAGAATAAGACTGCTACAGCTAGAATAAGTTCCCACTAGGAACCAGCAGCAGATCTATAGAGAAAAGGACTAATACTCAAACAGCTGGAATAAGACTAGTAGCAACTTGTTAAGCAAGAAAGATGATACTCACTCTATTCTAGATGAACCTGCAATTCAGAATCACTCCAGAAGTTAAAATTCACACATGCCTTTACTTACTGTTGAGGCTTTCAGTTACCTCAATTTCTCAGTCAGATTCACGTGTTCAGATGTTGAGCTGATGGTGAGATGTGTTGTGTTTCCTGTCAGCAGAGTGACCGTGGTGTTGCGGTACTCTGCATAGCTAGCCAACACATGTCATTACGGATTGTACCTTTAATATGTGTGTCTCTAAACTAAAAAATATTTTGAAGTGGCTGTTGGTGACTGGGTGAAGACACGTGAAGTATGAGATGGTATGAGTGACGATGTTGTCCATAACCTTTATCTGCCTGGACCCATTTCTCTGTTGTTGAGGGACAACTGCTGCATTGTGGACGCTGTTTTACCTAAAACTTTGGTATTTTTCCCTCACAGAAACTGGAGGTGAAAAGCCCCACCAAGCAAACCAAACAAGACAAGAACAAAGATCTAGATTGTGACAAGGTACAGCCAGTTCCTGCTTTCTCAGGACCTCTTGGATTTTGTATACATTTATTTATCATCGATTCGACGGCTTACATGATATTGACACGAAATGATTCCAGTTAGATGGAAAATGTGCATGGTAAAGATGTCTTTGAGCAAAAAAATGGTGGACAGAAAACGGTGTGAATACTTATACAAATGAGAGAGTTCAGTTGACCTTTAATAGATTTGCAAAAATTTCTAGGAAACATTTTTCACTTTGTCATTATGGGTATTGAGTGTAGATTGATGCAAAAATGGCACTTTTATCCATTTGAGATTCTACAACATGGGGCAGTCTATTCCGTTGCCCACCAACACGAGGATCGCCGGTTCAAATCCCCGTGTTACCTCTATCTTGGTCGGGTGTCCCTACAGACACAACTGGCCGTGTCTGTGGGTGGGAAGCCGGATGTGGGTATGTGTCCTGGTCGCTGCACAAGCGCCTCCTTTGGTTGGTAGGGGCGCCTGTTCTGGGGGGGACTGGGGGGAATAGCGTGATCCTCCCACATGCTACGTCCCCCTGGTGAAACTCCTCACTGTCAGGTGAGAAGAACCCGCTGGTGAATCCACATGTATAGGACTCGTGTTCACTCCATGATCGTTGTTTTAGTCGTGATCATCATCCCGCAGCCCTCGTGTTCAGCTCATGATCCTCGTTTTAGTCGTGATCATCATCACATAGCCCTCGTGTTCAGTCCATGATCATAATTTTAGTCGTGATCATCATCCCGCAGCCCTCCTTTTCAATCCATGATCATCATTTTAGTCATGATCATCACCCCGCAGCCCTCGTGTTCAGTCCATGATCATCGTTTTAGTCATGATCATCATCACGTAGCCCTCGTGTTCAGTCCATGATCATCGTTTTAGTCATGATCATCATCACGTAGCCCTCGAGTTCAGTCCATGATCATCATTTTAGTCATGATCATCATCCCGCAGCCCTCCTTTTCAATCCATGATCATCATTTTAGTCATGATCATCACCCCGCAGCCCTCGTGTTCAGTCCATGATCATCGTTTTAGTCATGATCATCCTCACGTAGCCCTCGTGTTCAGTCCATGATCATCGTTTTAGTCATGATCATCATCACGTAGCCCTCGAGTTCAGTCCATGATCATCATTTTAGTCATGATCATCATCCCGCAGCCCTCGTGTTCAGTCCATGATCATCGTTTTAGTCGTGATCATCCCGCAGCCCTCGTGTTCAGTCCATGATCATCGTTTTAGTCGTGACACTTCTCTCATGATGCACACTGTTCCCATGCAACAGAACTCTGCCTCATCTAGTCGTCATTCAAGTCAATTCAAGGCCATTTTTTGTTGGTGGGCTTGTCGGCAGCAATAATTGTTGAAATACCGTAAACCACACGCATGCTTTTACTACCAAAGTCATTGTTACAGAAATGTGTTGGGTCCATATTCAGAGCAAAACATGTAACATTTCTGACTGAGGAAGAGTCCATCCTGCAGAGCAATGTCTTGTAGTGTCAGCGCTGTTACTTCTTTCTCCAAAGGTTCCACATGTGGATAAGTTTGGAGTTTGTCTTTAACTGTTTAAATAAGAAATCATCACAGTGTGGTTTACAGAGAGCATGAGCAGACTCACATGAGATTGAACAGATGTGGGTGCAGGTCAGTACAGACCAGCAAAACGTGGGCTTGTCTCTTGCAGTGACTTCTCACTCACTGCTAGCCATCGTTGTGCAACACGGTGTCGTAGCATCGCTTTAATGATGTAATGTAATCCTGCGTTGTGTTAAAGATGTCTCTACACAAGCCCTTCGGTTGTACTCACCAGGTGTTTGAGCAACAAGATGCCATTTTTTCCTCAGTATTTCTGTACAGGGTTCATGTTGGAAAGCAGCACTAGCATGACACTAGCATGGCACTAGCATGGCACTAGCATGACACTAGCATGACATGGGTGCTGACCAGAAGCTAGAAGCGGTTTATACATATGAGCACTGTGTTTCCCAGAGCTACCTGGATGAGCTGGTGGAGCTGCACAGGCGACTGATGACACTGAGAGAAGGTCACATCCTGCAGCAGGTGAGTCCCACTGCCAGCAGATCCGCCGTAGTCGATGCATGTAGGTTTATGGTTGCATGTTAATCACATCAAATTTGGGGTGTCCGGGTAGCATGGCGGTCTATTCCGTTGCCTACCAACACAGGGCTCACCAGTTCGAATCCCCGTGTGGCCTTCGGCTTGGTCGGGCATCCCTACAGACATAATTGGCCATGTCTGCAGGTGGGAAGCCAGCTGTGGGTATGTGTCCTGGTCGCTGCACTAGCGCCTCCTCTGGTTGGTCAGGGAGCCTGTTCGCGGGAGAGGGGGAACTGGGGGGAATAGCGTGATCCTCCCAAGCGCTACGTCCCCCTGGTGAAACTCCCCACTGTCAGGTGAAAAGAAGCGGCTGGTGACTCCACATGTATGGGAGGAGACATGTGGTAGTCTGCAGCCCTCCCCGGATCAGCAGAGGGGGTGGAGCAGAGACCGGGACGGCTCGGAAGAGTGGGGTGACTGGCCAAGTACAATTGGGGGGGAAAAGGGAGGAAAAAGATTCATATCAAATTTTAACTCATTTGCTGGGTGGTACCATGTGGTACTATGTGGTCCCATGTGGGATTGGCTCTGGTGCCTTCTGTGTGTTCAGATACAGTCGTGCCCTTGTGTTCAGATGAAGGGTCACACCGCCCGCAGAGTGCCCCCAATGGCTCCCAATGGATCGTGTGCTCAAGTGGTTAAGGGCAAACAAAGGAAAACTTAAAATAATTCGCAGTCCCCTGTTTTTATAAATTGTTGGACTGCTGGAGAACTACCACACACTGTGAAGAGGTCTCAGAAGTTTCTGGAGCCATGCAGCAAAAGCGAAGACCCTCGCACACAAATTCAGACGGAATGAAAGTTCAAACTGAAGTCTGTGGGAGCTTCCGTAAGTTCTTGGAATAAAAAAAATCACTGGGATGCTGTCAACCAGCCCTGCTGTCAACCAGCCCTCTTGTCAACCAGCCTTCCTGTCAACCAGCCCTGCTGTCAACCAGCCCTCTTGTCAACCAGCCCTCTTGTCAACCAGCCCTCTTGTCAACCAGCCCTCCTGTCAACCAGCCCTCTTGTCAACCAGCCCTCTTGTCAACCAGCCCTCTTGTCAACCAGCCCTCCTGTCAACCAGCCCTCTTGTCAACCAGCCCTCTTGTCAACCAGCCCTCTTGTCAACCAGCCCTCCTGTCAACCAGCCCTCCTGTCAACCTGCCCTGCTGTCAACCAGCCCTCCTGTCAACCAGCCCTCCTGTCAACCAGCCCTCCTGTCAACCAGCCCTCCTGTCAACCAGCCCTCCTGTCAACCAGCCCTCCTGTCAACCAGCCCTCCTGTCAACCAGCCCTGCTGTCAACCAGCCCTCCTGTCAACCAGCCCTCCTGTCAACCAGCCCTCCTGTCAACCAGCCCTCCTGTCAACCAGCCTTCCTGTCAACCAGCCCTCTTGTCAACCAGCCTTCCTGTCAACCAGCCTTCCTGTCAACCAGCCTTCCTGTCAACCAGCCTTCCTGTCAACCAGCCCTCTTGTCAATCAGCCCTCCTGTCAACCAGCCTTCCTGTCAACCAGCCCTCCTGTCAACCAGCCTTCCTGTCAACCAGCCCTCCTGTCAACCAGCCCTCTTGTCAACCAGCCTTCCTGTCAACCAGCCCTCTTGTCAACCAGCCTTCCTGTCAACCAGCCCTCTTGTCAACCAGCCTTCCTGTCAACCAGCCTTCCTGTCAACCAGCCTTCCTGTCAACCAGCCCTCTTGTCAACCAGCCCTCCTGTCAACCTGCCCTGCTGTCAACCAGCCCTCCTGTCAACCAGCCTTCCTGTCAACCAGCCCTCTTGTCAACCAGCCTTCCTGTCAACCAGCCCTCTTGTCAACCAGCCTTCCTGTCAACCAGCCTTCCTGTCAACCAGCCTTCCTGTCAACCAGCCCTCTTGTCAACCAGCCCTCTTGTCAACCGGCCTTCCTGTCAACCAGCCCTGCTGTCAACCAGCCCTCTTGTCAACCAGCCCTCTTGTCAACCAGCCTTCCTGTCAACCAGCCCTCCTGTCAACCAGCCCTCCTGTCAACCAGCCCTGCTGTCAACCAGCCCTCCTGTCAACCTGCCCTGCTGTCAACCAGCCCTCCTGTCAACCAGCCCTCCTGTCAACCAGCCCTCCTGTCAACCAGCCCTCCTGTCAACCAGCCCTCCTGTCAACCAGCCCTCCTGTCAACCAGCCCTGCTGTCAACCAGCCCTCCTGTCAACCAGCCCTCCTGTCAACCAGCCCTCCTGTCAACCAGCCTTCCTGTCAACCAGCCCTCTTGTCAACCAGCCTTCCTGTCAACCAGCCTCCTGTCAACCAGCCTTCCTGTCAACCAGCCCTCTTGTCAACCAGCCCTCTTGTCAACCAGCCTTCCTGTCAACCAGCCCTCCTGTCAACCAGCCTTCCTGTCAACCAGCCCTCCTGTCAACCAGCCCTCTTGTCAACCAGCCTTCCTGTCAACCAGCCCTCTTGTCAACCAGCCTTCCTGTCAACCAGCCCTCTTGTCAACCAGCCTTCCTGTCAACCAGCCTTCCTGTCAACCAGCCTTCCTGTCAACCAGCCCTCTTGTCAACCAGCCTTCCTGTCAACCAGCCCTCCTGTCAACCAGCCCTCCTGTCAACCAGCCTTCCTGTCAACCAGCCCTCCTGTCAACCAGCCTTCCTGTCAACCAGCCCTCTTGTCAACCAGCCCTCCTGTCAACCAGCCCTCCTGTCAACCAGCCTTCCTGTCAACCAGCCCTCTTGTCAACCAGCCTTCCTGTCAACCAGCCCTCTTGTCAACCAGCCCTCTTGTCAACCAGCCTTCCTGTCAACCAGCCTTCCTGTCAACCAGCCTTCCTGTCAACCAGCCTTCCTGTCAACCACCCCTCTTGTCAACCAGCCTTCCTGTCAACCAGCCCTCCTGTCAATCAGCCCTCCTGTCAACCAGCCTTCCTGTCAACCAGCCTTCCTGTCAACCAGCCTTCCTGTCAACCAGCCTTCCTGTCAACCAGCCCTCCTGTCAACCAGCCCTCTTGTCAACCAGCCCTCTTGTCAACCAGCCTTCCTGTCAACCAGCCCTCCTGTCAATCAGCCCTCCTGTCAACCAGCCTTCCTGTCAATCAGACCTGATGTCAACCAGCCCTGCTGTCCCGGGTGATGTGTTGCTCAAGTTGGTGTGAAACGATTTCAGTTCTGCTCCACTTCTCTAATTTTGGGCTTTACGAGGGAAGGGACACGAGTTTCCCGCCCTTACTGATGAGTGTGCTCCCCGCTCGTGTTCTCACGGCATGTCGGATGACGGCAGTCGTGGAGATTCCCAGCACCGGCTTCCGAGGCTGCTGCGCCGTGGTGGAAGTTGGGTTGTGAGAGTAGGAAGACGTGAGGAACCCGAGCCCCACCGGCAGCACCCCACCGGCAGCGCCCCACCGGCAGCACCCCCAGCCTGCAGCTCCAGAGTAATCGGACTAATCCCACAAGCTGACAAACGTCTCCGAATGGTTCCCCTTCCTCTGCTGCGGAGACATGGAGCTGATTAAGTCAGACGCTCGGGAGCGTCTGACTTAATCAGCTCCATGTCTCCGCATCATTAATTAGTATTGTCTTTCTTTTGGGTGGGGGTCAGGTTTGGATATAAACCTTTAATATAGACGCCTTGTCTCAGGTAGTTGTGTACTACCCCTCAGATGAGGCTAATTGTTGTACCCATGCTGCTGCGCCGCTCTGCCTGCAAAGCCACCGGGTTCTGACTTGACCTTGCTGTCGTAACAAGGAGGCGGAGTCTCGCCGTCCCGTGGCGGGCGCCGGCAGGTGGACAAGTACGACTTGCTGGGGAGTTGGAGCTTTGTGGTGTGGGAGGTGCTGCCGTACCTTCATCCACACAGATAGACCGGCTGGTGGTCAGCTGGCAGCCAGTCCTCCACCTCATTTTGCTTTGAAAGTAGAAGTGGGGCGGCCGGGTGGTGTAGCGGTCTATTCTGTTGCCTAGTAACACAGGGATCGCCGGGTCGAATCCCCGTGTTACCTCCGGCTTGGTCGGGAATCCCTACAGACACAATTGGCCGTGTCTGTGGGTGGGAAGCCGGATGTGGGTGTGTGTCCTGGTCGCTGCACTAGCGCCTCCTCTGGTTGGTCGGGGTGCCTGTTCAGGGGGGAGGGGAACTGGGGAGAATAGCGTGATCCTCCCACGTGCTACGTCCCCCTGGAGAAACTCCTCACTGTCAGGTGAAAAGAAGCGGCTGGTGACTCCACATGTATGGGAGGAGGCATGTGGTGGTCCCCTGCCCCATCTCCGTCTCCTTCTTAACCCCTGCCCCGTCTCCTTCTTAACCCCTGCCCCGTCTCCTTCTTAACCCCTGCCCCGTCTCCTTCTTAACCCCTGCCCCGTCTCCTTCTTAACCCCTGCTCTATCTCCTTCTTAACCCCTGCCCCGTCTCCTTCTTAACCCCTGCCCCGTCTCCTTCTTAACCCCTGCCCCGTCTCCTTCTTAACCCCTGCTCTATCTCCTTCTTAACCCCTGCCCCGTCTCCTTCTTAACCCCTGCTCTATCTCCTTCTTAACCCCTGCCCCGTCTCCTTCTTAACCCCTGCCCGTCTCCTTCTTAACCCCTGCTCTATCTCCTTCTTAACCCCTGCCCGTCTCCTTCTTAACCCCTGCCCCGTCTCCTTCTTAACCCCTGCCCCGTCTCCTTCTTAACCCCTGCTCTATCTCCTTCTTAACCCCTGCCCCGTCTCCTTCTTAACCCCTGCTCTATCTCCTTCTTAACCCCTGCCCCGTCTCCTTCTTAACCCCTGCCCCGTCTCCTTCTTAACCCCTGCTCTATCTCCTTCTTAACCCCTGCCCCATCTCCTTCTTAACCCCTGCCCCGTCTCCTTCTTAACCCCTGCTCTATCTCCTTCTTAACCCCTGCCCGTCTCCTTCTTAACCCCTGCCCCGTCTCCTTCTTAACCCCTGCCCCGTCTCCTTCTTAACCCCTGCCCCGTCTCCTTCTTAACCCCTGCCCCGTCTCCTTCTTAACCCCTGCCCCGTCTCCTTCTTAACCCCTGCTCTATCTCCTTCTTAACCCCTGCCCCGTCTCCTTCTTAACCCCTGCTCTATCTCCTTCTTAACCCCTGCCCCGTCTCCTTCTTAACCCCTGCCCGTCTCCTTCTTAACCCCTGCTCTATCTCCTTCTTAACCCCTGCCCGTCTCCTTCTTAACCCCTGCCCCGTCTCCTTCTTAACCCCTGCCCCGTCTCCTTCTTAACCCCTGCTCTATCTCCTTCTTAACCCCTGCCCCGTCTCCTTCTTAACCCCTGCTCTATCTCCTTCTTAACCCCTGCCCCGTCTCCTTCTTAACCCCTGCCCCGTCTCCTTCTTAACCCCTGCTCTATCTCCTTCTTAACCCCTGCCCCATCTCCTTCTTAACCCCTGCCCCGTCTCCTTCTTAACCCCTGCTCTATCTCCTTCTTAACCCCTGCCCGTCTCCTTCTTAACCCCTGCCCCGTCTCCTTCTTAACCCCTGCCCCGTCTCCTTCTTAACCCCTGCCCCGTCTCCTTCTTAACCCCTGCCCCGTCTCCTTCTTAACCCCTGCCCCGTCTCCTTCTTAACCCCTGCTCTATCTCCTTCTTAACCCCTGCCCCGTCTCCTTCTTAACCCCTGCCCCATCTCCTTCTTAACCCCTGCCCCATCTCCTTCTTAACCCCTGCCCCGTCTCCTTCTTAACCCCTGTCCGTCTCCTTCTTAACCCCTGCCCCGTCTCCTTCTTAACCCCTGCTCTATCTCCTTCTTAACCCCTGCCCCGTCTCCTTCTTAACCCCTGCCCCATCTCCTTCTTAACCCCTGCCCCATCTCCTTCTTAACCCCTGCCCCGTCTCCTTCTTAACCCCTGCCCGTCTCCTTCTTAACCCCTGCCCGTCTCCTTCTTAACCCCTGCCTCATCTCCTGCTTAACCCCTGCCCTATCTCCTTCTTAACCCCTGCCCCGTCTCCTTCTTAACCCCTGCCCCATCTCCTTCTTAACCCCTGCCCGTCTCCTTCTTAACCCCTGTCCGTCTCCTTCTTAACCCCTGCCCCGTCTCCTTCTTAACCCCTGCCCCATCTCCTTCTTAACCCCTGCCCGTCTCCTTCTTAACCCCTGTCCGTCTCCTTCTTAACCCCTGCCCCATCTCCTTCTTAACCCCTGCCCCGTCTCCTTCTTAACCCCTGTCCGTCTCCTTCTTAACCCCTGCTCTATCTCCTTCTTAACCCCTGCCCCGTCTCCTTCTTAACCCCTGCCCCGTCTCCTTCTTAACCCCTGCCCCGTCTCCTTCTTAAACCCTGTCCGTCTCCTTCTTAACCCCTGCCCCGTCTCCTTCTTAACCCCTGCCCCATCTCCTTCTTGACCCCTGCCCGTCTCCTTCTTAACCCCTGCCCCGTCTCCTTCTTAACCCCTGCCCCGTCTCCTTCTTAACCCCTGCCCCGTCTCCTTCTTAACCCCTGCCCCGTCTCCTTCTTAACCCCTGCCCGTCTCCTTCTTAACCCCTGCCCGTCTCCTTCTTAACCCCTGCCCGTCTCCTTCTTAACCCCTGCCTCATCTCCTGCTTAACCCCTGCCCTATCTCCTTCTTAACCCCTGCCCCGTCTCCTTCTTAACCCCTGCCCCATCTCCTTCTTAACCCCTGCCCCATCTCCTTCTTAACCCCTGCCCCATCTCCTTCTTAACCCCTGCCCGTCTCCTTCTTAACCCCTGTCCGTCTCCTTCTTAACCCCTGCCCCGTCTCCTTCTTAACCCCTGCCCCATCTCCTTCTTAACCCCTGCCCGTCTCCTTCTTAACCCCTGTCCGTCTCCTTCTTAACCCCTGCCCCGTCTCCTTCTTAACCCCTGTCCGTCTCCTTCTTAACCCCTGCTCTATCTCCTTCTTAACCCCTGCCCCGTCTCCTTCTTAACCCCTGCCCCGTCTCCTTCTTAACCCCTGCCCCGTCTCCTTCTTAACCCCTGTCCGTCTCCTTCTTAACCCCTGCCCCGTCTCCTTCATAACCCCTGCCCCATCTCCTTCTTAACCCCTGCCCGTCTCCTTCTTAACCCCTGCCCCGTCTCCTTCTTAACCCCTGCCCCGTCTCCTTCTTAACCCCTGCCCCGTCTCCTTCTTAACCCCTGCCCCGTCTCCTTCTTAACCCCTGCCCTATCTCCTTCTTAACCCCTGCCCCGTCTCCTTCTTAACCCCTGCCCCGTCTCCTTCTTAACCCCTGCTCTATCTCCTTCTTAACCCCTGCTCTATCTCCTTCTTAACCCCTGCTCTATCTCCTTCTTAACCCCTGCCCCGTCTCCTTCTTAACCCCTGCCCCGTCTCCTTCTTAACCCCTGCCCTATCTCCTTCTTAACCCCTGCCCTATCTCCTTCTTAACCCCCTGCCCGTCTCCTTCTTAACCCCTGCCCTATCTCCTTCTTAACCCCTGCCCCGTCTCCTTCTTAACCCCTGCCCGTCTCCTTCTTAACCCCTGCCCCGTCTCCTTCTTAACCCCTGCCCGTCTCCTTCTTAACCCCTCCCCGTCTCCTTCTTAACCCCTGCTCTATCTCCTTCTTAACCCCTGCCCGTCTCCTTCTTAACCCCTGCCCCGTCTCCTTCTTAACCCCTGCCCGTCTCCTTCTTAACCCCTGCCCGTCTCCTTCTTAACCCCTGCCCCGTCTCCTTCTTAACCCCTGCCCGTCTCCTTCTTAACCCCTGCCCGTCTCCTTCTTAACTCCTGCCCGTCTCCTTCTTAACCCCTGTCCCGTCTCCTTCTTAACCCCTGCCCGTCTCCTTCTTAACCCCTGCCCCGTCTCCTTCTTAACCCCTGCCCCGTCTCCTTCTTAACCCCTGCCCGTCTCCTTCTTAACCCCTGCCCCGTCTCCTTCTTAACCCCTGCCCTGTCTCCTTCTTAACCCCTGTCCCGTCTCCTTCTTAACCCCTGCCCGTCTCCTTCTTAACCCCTGCCCGTCTCCTTCTTAACCCCTGCCCGTCTCCTTCTTAACCCCTGCCCCGTCTCCTTCTTAACCCCTGCCCGTCTCCTTCTTAACCCCTGCCCGTCTCCTTCTTAACCCCTGCCCCGTCTCCTTCTTAACCCCTGTCCGTCTCCTTCTTAACCCCTGCCCGTCTCCTTCTTAACCCCTGCCCGTCTCCTTCTTAACCCCTGCCCCGTCTCCTTCTTAACCCCTGCCCCGTCTCCTTCTTAACCCCTGCCCCGTCTCCTTCTTAACCCCTGCCCGTCTCCTTCTTAACCCCTGCCCCGTCTCCTTCTTAACCCCTGCCCCGTCTCCTTCTTAACCCCTGTCCGTCTCCTTCTTAACCCCTGCCCGTCTCCTTCTTAACCCCTGCCCGTCTCCTTCTTAACCCCTGCCTGTCTCCTTCTGCCTTCCAGATCGTGAATCTCATCGAGGAGACCGGACACTTTCACATCACCAACACAACGTTTGACTTTGACCTTTGCTCCTTGGACAGAAGCACGGTTCGGAAGCTCCAGAGTTACCTGGAGGCCTCTGGCCTGTCCTGAGGCTCTGAGCAGCTGGCTGCTGTGGGAGACCAAAGCTGATCACCTTCCTCCTCCGACTCTGTTTTGTTGTTTTTCCTAAATAAACTTGAACTTCCACTGCAATGCAAGAGCCCCTCTGGGACCGGGCCGACCTGCGCTCCGCCCGGTCCCGTTGGCCGGACCGGGCTCCGGACCAGAAGGCCCTCCCACCACACGGCAGAGCCCGGCATTCTGCCGCCCATAGGATGACCCCTGTCGACCAGGAGATCACCAGGAAAGCCTTGAACACTTGTGTGAAAGGGGGCGGGGGGTTGAGACCTTTTGCTCTTAATTAATGTGCGTGTTGTTGTGTTTTACCTTGTGACAGACGCATGGAAACCACTGCCTTACCACATTGTACGTCTTATTTATTGAATTTGGTTTGCAGGGGGGTGTTGTGTGTGTGTGTGCGTGTGTGTGTGTGTGTGTGTGTGTGTGTGTGTGTGTGTATGTGTGTGTATGTGTGTTTGAGGAAAAAGAACAGATCGGGACTTTGTAAGCACTTCTCAGCAGGCGTGTCTCTGAATGGCCATGACAGTTTAGCGTGCCTGAGGTCTGGAGGTTCTGTCAGAAGAGGACTTGGTTGGCGGTCCAGCCGTCACGTGTTCTGCCGTCTCCAGCTGTATGAAAGGAGTCGCGAGTGTCTGAATGAACCGATTCGCCTGGTCTGGGACCGAGCCGCGGGTGCAGACAGGGTGACGGTTCGACAGGTCTCATGTGGCCCTGCAGGTCCTTTCGACCTCCTCCTCGCTTCTCTTCATGCCCTCAAGGTGAACTGACCCTTTCTTTTTGTACGACATATCAGCCTCTTTTCTGCTCCGGGGCCAGCGCTGGGAGCGCCCGCAGCAGCTGAACACGCCCCGTGTCTGGTGCTGCGGCGTCCAGCCGCCCGGCGTGCAGGACCACGTGTGCACAAGTTTCCATCCCGACCAGATGCACCGATGAAGGGACGCTGTCCAGCCGAAGATGGCGCTCTTCCACGATGCGGTGCTGACCGTGAAGACCTGCATACGTACGGCGTCACGTGGCCCGTAGTTGGAGAACCCGCATGTTTGCTGTAATCGGTACGATGTAAAGGTAATCATGTGTTTGCCGTTTGAGAGGTGAGCTGGGACGGATGAAGGAATCACCAGACAGCCCCGGGGGAGGGAAGACGCACTAGTCCTCATCCCCACAAGTCATTCAAGAGCTTTAAAGGAGACGGCGTTTAGTTTTGCATTTCTGTCTGCAGCGGGCCGGTGTGGCGTCTTCTGGAAACGCCCCCCCCCCCCCCCCCCCGTGGCGTCCTGAGTCTCCTGGCAATACAGTGCTGTTACGGGTGTAAGACTTCCAATCTTGTTTGTGTAGTTTCTGTTAAAGCTCGGCATTAATTACACACAGAATACTTTTGTTTGATTGTGATGGAGATTTTTGTCCCGTCACAGGTTTCAAAATAAATCTAAGTTGACTTGAAGGGTGGCGTTCCTTCGAGAAGACCTCGACGGGTTTCGCTCTGGTTCTTGTGGGTTCCTGTGTATTGTAAGCACACACAATAAATATTCTGGATCAGGTACAGATGAGCTCATGGGCACGCTGTGGGTGAACCGGTTCTGGGCCCTGGCTGCTGCCCTCTGATATGGGTTCTTTCAAAGAAGTTTAAATGACCTTGACGTATCTGGTGAAAGGTGAACTGAACGGAAAATGAAATGAAAACGTGTTCCGTTTGGGAGACTTGCTGAATGACTTTTACAAAGAAAAATGATAAAAACATGATTATCGACTGTTGGCACTATGAAGAGAAACGTCCTCATCATTCAGGGCCTGCTGAGGGAAGGGGACTACCAGAGGGATGAATGTAGACACTTGGCATCTCTCGAAAGGCACTATAAAAGTGTAGTCACATGAGCTGCTGTTTGTGTGGACTCAAGGTCAAATATTCTCCTGAAATATTGGGGATTTTTTATAACTTGTGATTTTCGGCTCTTCCTCCTCATGCCTGTACCTCATCCTCATGCCTGTACCTCACCCCCATGCCTGTACCTCATCCTCATGCCTGCATCTCATCCTCATGCCTACATCTCCTCATGTCTGCATCTCATCCTCATGCTTGTACCTCATCCTCATACCTACACCTCATCCTCATGCATGCATCTCATCCTCATGCTTGTACCTCATCCTCATACCTACACCTCATCCTCATGCATGCATCTCCTCCTCATGCCTGCACATCATCCTCATGCCTGCACCTCATCCTCATGCCTGCATCTCATCCCCATGCCTGTACCTCATCCTCATGCTTGTACCTCATCCTCATGCCTGCATCTCATCCTCATGCCTGTACCTCATCCTCATGCCTGTACCTCATCCTCATGCCTGTACCTCATCCTCATGCCTGCATCTCATCCTCATGCCTGCATCTCATCCTCATGCCTGTACCTCATCCTCATGCCTACATCTCCTCATGTCTGCATCTCATCCTCATGCCTACACTTCATCCTTATGCCTGCATCTCATCCTCATGCCTGCATCTCATCCTCATGCCTGTACCCCACCCTCATGCCTGCACCCCACCCTCATGCCTGCACCTCATCCTCATGCCTGTACCTCACCCCCATGCCTGTACCTCATCCTCATGCCTGTACCTCATCTTCATGCCTGTACCTCATCCTCATGCCTGTACCTCATCTTCATGCCTGCACCTCATCTTCATGCCTGTACCTCATCCTCATGCCTGCATCTCATCCTCATGCCTGTACCTCATCCTCATGCCTGTACCCCACCCCCATGCCTGTACCTCATCCTCATGCTTGTACCTCATCCTCATGCCTGCATCTCATCCTCATGCCTGTACCTCATCCTCATGCCTACATCTCCTCATGTCTGCATCTCATCCTCATGCCTGTACCTCATCCTCATGCCTACATCTCCTCATGCCTGCATCTCATCCTCATGCCTGTACCTCATCCTCATGCCTGTACCCCACCCCCATGCCTGTACCTCATCCTCATGCTTGTACCTCATCCTCATGCCTGCATCTCATCCTCATGCCTGTACCTCATCCTCATGCCTACATCTCCTCATGTCTGCATCTCATCCTCATGCCTACACTTCATCCTTATGCCTGCATCTCATCCTCATGCCTGCATCTCATCCTCATGCCTGTACCCCACCCTCATGCCTGTACCCCACCCTCATGCCTGCACCTCATCCTCATGCCTGTACCTCACCCCCATGCCTGTACCTCATCCTCATGCTTGTACCTCATCCTCATGCCTGCATCTCGTCCTCATGCCTACATCTCATCCTCATGCCTGCATCTCCTCCTCATGCCTGCATCTCATCCTCATGCCTACACTTCATCCTTATGCCTACATCTCATCCTCATGCCTGCATCTCATCCTCATGCCTGTACCCCACCCTCATGCCTGTACCCCACCCTCATGCCTGCACCTCATCCTCATGCCTGTACCTCACCCCCATGCCTGTACCTCATCCTCATGCTTGTACCTCATCCTCATGCCTGCATCTCCTCCTCATGCCTGCATCTCGTCCTCATGCCTACATCTCATCCTCATGCCTGCATCTCATCCTCTTGCCTGCATCTCATCCCCATGCCTGCATCTCATCCTCATGCCGGCATCTCATCCTCATGCCTACATCTCATCCTCATGCCTACATCTCATCCTCATGCTGGCATCTCATCTTCATGCCTACATCTCATCCTCATGCCTGCATCTCATCCTCTTGCCTGCATCTCATCCCCATGCTGGCATCTCATCCTCATGCCTACATCTCATCCTCATGCCTACATCCTCCTCATGTTTGCATCTCAGTCACAGCCCAGCCCCGTGGCCCTTTGGCAAATTTGTCTTGTGGCAAATGTTCGACTCACAGAGCTGTGGGGACATTTTGGTTTTGTATATTGTCTCATGGACGGATCATAGCTCTCCCCACGCGCCTCCTACACGACTGCATGTCAGAATCAGAAAAACTTTGTCATTTCATTTCACGCACTTGCGCACATGAAATGAAATGAAACATGGTTTCCCACAGCAGTGCAACACAAAGACAAAAACACACCCCAAAACTACAAGAAAACACATATCCACACTAACACCCGTATCTAAACTAAAAAAAGAAGAAAAGAAAAGAACCACTGTCCAGAAGAACCAACACCAGCCAGCATGACTGTAGGAACTGCCGGTCTGCATGAGCTAGCGGTTAGCTTAGCCTGCCCCGCTTCCGCGCCCTGTCAGACCGCCCTCGGGGTTTCCTCTTCGGGCACAGCTCCAGGCAGGGCCGTGGTCCCTGGGCCCACAGGACGCAGCAGACCAAGCTCCCCCAGCCGATCCAGCGCCAGCTCTCCCAGCCGATCCAGCGCCAGCTCCCCCAGCCGATCCAGCACTAGCTCTCCCAGCCGATCCAGCGCCAGCTCCCCCAGCCGATCCAGCACCAGCTCCCCCAGCCGATCCAGCGCCAGCTCCCCCAGCCGATCCAGCACCAGCTCCCCCAGCTGATCCAGCACCACCTCCCCAGCTGATCCAGCACCACCTCCCCCAGCCGATCCAGCACCAGCTCCCCCAGCCGATCCAGCACCAGCTCCCCCAGCCATCATTTTACACGCAGACATGGACAAAGACGCTGCATGGACGCTGCTGGGTGAGGCCGCCGCAAACGTGACTTTGCGCCGCCATCTTGCCACACCGGAAGCGGAATTGTCCCGCTTCATATGTTGAAGTACTGGTTTTGATGCGGCATACAAGACATGTTTGCGGTCACCAGTGATTTAAAAACACAATTTTAAAGCGTGTTTTTATCACGCTTGTCAGTTAGGGTTTTTATTCTCTGCCTTCATCCATTTCTTATTCCCACCTTGTCAGGCTGCACTCTGCTCATTCTGAACAAGAGATGGCAAATGATGGTGGCCAATAACTAAAAACAGTTTCTATTAATCTATAGCTGTTTGTTCTGGGATCAAACAAATCACTCAACACTTTTTTACAGTTCTAATCAAGTCACGTGATTTATCCTTTTTTATAACTTATTACTACTTTACCTAACAGCAAAGCTTCATTTAACCACACGTTTTAAACAGGCTAAATCAAAATGGTGTCCTTTTGCCAGATAAGTATTTTACTTAAAATTATATATATACTATATATATATATATATATATATATATATGTGTGTGTGTGTGTGTGTGTGTGTATATGTATGTATATGTATGTATGTATGTGTGTGTATATGTATGTATATATATGTGTGTGTATATATGTATGTTTTGTGTGTGTGTGTATGTATATATATATGTGTGTGTGTATATATATATATATGTGTGTGTGTGTATATATGTGTGTATGTATGTATGTGTGTATATGTGTATATATATATATGTGTGTGTGTGTGTATATGTATGTATATGTATGTATGTATGTGTGTGTATATGTATGTATATATATGTGTGTGTATATATGTATGTTTTGTGTGTGTGTGTATGTATATATATATATATATATGTGTGTATATATATATGTGTGTGTGTGTGTGTATATATGTGTATGTATGTATGTATGTGTGTATATGTGTATATATATATGTGTGTGTGTGTGTGTGTGTGTGTATATATATGTGTGTGTGTGTGTGTGTGTGTGTGTGTGTGTGTGTCAGATTACCAGTCTGATTTTCCAGATGGGCTTTCAGTCTGTCTTGCTGAAGACACAGTGTGTAGTTTGGCACAGTGTGTGTGTGTAGTTGGACACAGTGTGTAGTTGGACACAGTGTGTAGTTTTACATGAAACGCTGACGTTTCTCATTTTAGCAAGACCACCAGAGTCCACCCCAACACATCTGCTAACATCCATGTCTTCTGCATGCAGCTCAGTCAGCTAGTGGCTTCTGACAGGTACCACCTCAGACGGAGGAAGATGCTGGTCTGCATGGACGGATTGGGGGGTGGAGGGTTCCCCACAAAACGGCCATGTGATGATCTTGTATATGTTGACCTTCTCACCAAGGAGGGCTGGAAATGTCCCCCACCCCTCGGACACGGGGACGCACCTCCCTCCCAGCAGGAGCAGATCCCTGGCGCTCTCAGTGTACTGAGACCAGCATAGCACCACCACAACACAACCACCTTCACATACGTATACACACACACAAACA
The DNA here is from genome assembly GCF_029633865.1 of Lampris incognitus. Classification (NCBI taxonomy): domain Eukaryota; kingdom Metazoa; phylum Chordata; class Actinopteri; order Lampriformes; family Lampridae; genus Lampris; species Lampris incognitus. The sequence continues at coordinate 32,047,726 of NC_079230.1, forward strand.
CACACATATATATATATATATATATATATATGTATATATACACACACACACATATATATATATATATATATATATATGTATATATACACACACACACACACACACACAAGCACTGACTTGTACAGGACAAATACGAGGTGATGAGGTGCAGAGAATATACCAGAGATGCTGAAATACATGTTAGATGGACATGACGGAGCGTACCAGTATACCTACAATGTACAGTACAGTATATATACTGCATGTACAGTACAGTATATACTACATGTACAGTACAGTATATACTGCATGTACACTACAATATATACTGCATGTACATTACAATATATACTGCATGTACAGTACAGTATATACTACATGTACAGTACAGTATATACTACATGTACAGTACAGTATATACAATATGTACATTACAATATACACTGCATGTACAGTATATACTGCATCGACAGTACAGTATATACAACATGTACAGTACGGTATATACTGCATGTACAGTACAGTATATACTACATGTACAGTACAATATATACTACATGTACAGTACAGTATATACTAAATGTACAGTACAGTATATACTGCATATACAGTACAGTATATACAACATGTTCAGTACAGTATATACAACATGT
>NC_079230.1:32053357-32068357 GCF_029633865.1 Lampris incognitus
ACTGAGTGCCGCCACATCCACACAATAGCGCTTCAGCTGATGTTAGTGGTATAGTGTGTTTTTCGACTGCATAGTGAAATGGCCCGCCAGGTGTGGTTTCCTGCCCAGGCACAGTGTTGAGTGGGCAATTCTTGGGCCACCTTTTCTAGGCCATTCCCCAAAAGGGGTGAGCAGTGCGGTCCCTAAATAGGGCTGCTCAGATGCACAGGGGTCTGCTGGAAACAGCTGCCACTCAATCCCAGCTGCTAACGACCATTGCCCTGTGACGCTGGCATGCAGAGTTTCAACTAAGAGCTCCCAGCTCCTTCAGACCTGCTCCCGTCACTGGATACTCCATCGCCGCCAGACTTCGTGAGGTCGGGGACTCAGATAACAGAAGAAGATACCTGCGCAGCAGAGATGGTTTTTAAAGTGGCATGGGGGTTGCACTTCTCCCAACGCCACATGACTTGATTGTAGAGGAGATGGTTCCGATGGCAAGGGGGATCCCTAGACGACCGGCACCTCCACACAACTGCAGGGGGCTGCCGGAAATCCAGTTTTTCGGAAACCGCCTCGAAGCGCACCGCCACACCTTTCTTTTCTGTTGGGGTAAGCTCCCTTAGCCTTATGTCTTCCCAGACTCACCCACAAGGCAGCGGGGCAGTGGTTGATAGGTGCCAGGGCGTGTCCACCAGGGTGGGCCTGCACACCATATCTCTGGGGTCCACTGCTGCTCCGAGATCCCCTGCCAAGTTAGCCTGCAGACCCCAGTTACCATGTGTGGCCACGGGGAGGCCTGGCAGGAGTCTTGGTGAAGAAGAGGCTATGTACTAGCAAGGGAAGGCTTACACGCTAGCATGCTTCCCTATTCGCCACAAAGGCTAGCCAGCGGCAGCAAGCTAAGGGCAGGAAGGACACAAGCGGGTTGGAAGAACACATGCACCTTCCCTCCAACTACACACTGCTGCACTAGATATATATATATATAGATAGATCGATAGATCGATACATATATATATATATATATATATATATATATATATATATATATATATATATACATATATATATATATATAGGAGTCATAGAAAGTTGAATCAGTTCATCTGGACACATTTATTGAGAGTAACATTTCATCATCATTTAAGTGACCTCTTCAGTCCCACCCTTATAAACAATACAGTGACTGCAGGTGTCCCCACCCTTATAAACAATACAGTGGCATAATGACCCAAACCAACGACCAGTTTCATATGCAAATATGGGCGTGACCATTAACTAGAGTTACAATGGCCATGTGTACTATTTACAGAGGATTGGGGAATAGTTACAATCTCAGCATTGTAAGATGGTGACAGATGTACTCTTAACCCCCCGCCCCCCAGTTCTGTGATGGTCGTTCCCTCTTCACATAGATGGCCTCTTTGACTCCCTGTTCAAACCAGTGTTCCTCCCTATCAAGGACGGTCACATCCTCATCCTTGAAAGAGTGGCTACTGGTCTGTAGATGGTGTAGACTGTGTAGCTGGTGTAGACTGTGGTGTCCTGGCCTGCAGATGGTGTAGACTGTGGAGTCCTGGCATGTAGATGGTTTAGTCTGTGTAGATGGTGTAGACTGTGGAGTCCTGGCCTGTAGATGGTATAGACTGTGTAGATGGTGTAGACTGTGTAGATGGTGTAGACTGTGGTGTCCTGGCCTGTAGATGGTATAGACTGTGTAGATGGTGAAGACTGTGGTGTCCTGGCCTGTAGATGGTATAGACTGTGTAGATGGTATAGACTGTGTAGATGGTGTAGATTGTGGTGTCCTGGCCTGTAGATGGTATAGACTGTGGAGTCCTGGCCTGTAGATGGTGTAGACTGTGTAGATGGTGTAGACTGTGGAGTCCTGGCCTGTAGATGGTGTAGACTGTGGAGTCCTGGCCTGTAGATGGTATAGACTGTGTAGATGGTGTAGACTGTGGAGTCCTGGCCTGTAGATGGTGTAGACTGTGGAGTCCTGGCCTGTAGATGGTATAGACTGTGTAGATGGTATAGACTGTGTAGATGGTATAGACTGTGTAGATGGTATAGACTGTGGTGTCCTGGCCTGTAGATGGTGTAGACTGTGGAGTCCTGGCCTGTAGATGGTGTAGACTGTGTAGATGGTGTAGACTGTGGAGTCCTGGCCTGTAGATGGTGTAGACTGTGGAGTCCTGGTCTGACGTGTTAGCGCTCCTGTGTTGTGTCATCCTCTTGGCCAGCGTCTGTTTATTTTCCCCAATATACAAGTCACGGCACCCCTCCTGGCACTTAACAGCTACACTATGTATATTGCTCTGTTTGTGCCGGGGGACCTGATCCTTGGGGTGGACCAACTTCTGGTGCAGTGTGTTTTGGGGTTTGAAAGCAACTGAGACACGGTGTTTTGAAAATACTCATCTTGGCTTTTCCGACACTCCCACCACATACAGAATTACCACTGGTTTACGCTTAGACGGCTGTTGTCCTTCCCCTCTCTGATTGGCTGGTGCAGTGTTTGGGCGTCTTCCTGGCTTTGACAGCGTCCTGATGACTCCTAGTTTGTGCTCCAGTGGATGATGAGAGTCAAACCTTAAGTACTGATCAGTATGTGTTGGTTTACGGTAAACATCAACAATCAAATGTCCCCCATCACCAATTGCAATTTCACAGCCTAAGAACGTCACCTTCCATCTTAGTTAAGTTATTGTTTTTTGTCCCCTTGTGTGTCCTTGTCTCGTGCTTCCCGTTTTATTTTGATACTCACCTTGTCTCTCCTTGCAGATACCTTTACCTGCCCCGCCCTCATGCGTTGCACCTGTGTCTAACTGTCTCCCTCCCCCCCCCCAGTGTATTTAGTCTGTGTGCTCCCTGTCTTCTGTGCCAGTTTCTTGATCCCTTGCGTGACAGCTTATTTTTTCCCTTGTGTTTTCCCCGTGAGGTTCTAGACCAGACCTGAGTGTTTCTGGACTTTGCCTTTTGCCTGTCGTATTTGGATACCTTTGCTGAGCTGATTGACCTCTGTGTACCGAACCTTCTGCTGAATAAAGGACTTGATTTTTACCCTATCCTCGAGTGTGTTTGTATTCTGGGTCCTGCTCTAGTTCAGTGCTTGACAAAGAAGGCTAATCTGTCATTTTTCACATCCTCCCTGGTGAACTTGATGTGGTCGGTGAAATGAGCTCCATCCTGAGATTTAATTTTAACCCAGGTGTCGTCCACAAATCTGAACCAATGGCTAGGTGGTGTCCCTGGATAGGACATCAGAGCCTCTTTTCCACTTCCTCGATGTACAAGTTGGCCACTACAGGTGAGACTGTGGACCCCATAACACACCCATGCCTCTGCCTGTAGTACTGCCCCCTGTAGGTGAAGTACGTGGACTGAAGACACAGCTTCAGGAGCAGACACACTTGGTCAGTGTTAAGGGTGGTCCTATTGCTGAGGGTGGGATCGTCTTCTAATTTCATATGGACTACCTCCACTGCTTCATCAACAGGATCGCACGTGGAGAAAGAGAGACTTAACATCATAAGAGACCATTGTTTCATCCCCCTCCATAATGACGTCCCTCACCTTATCCACAACATCCACAGTGTCCTGAATGTGATGTTCATTACTGCCTCCCAACGGGTTAAGAAGAGATGCCAGAAACTTAGAGATTTTGTAGGTCTCTGAGTTAATCATACTAACAATAGGCCATAATGGCACATCCTGTTTATGTATCTTAGGTAAACCATACAGACTAGGTGTAGCGCCCCCTGGGTATAAACTGTGGTACAAAATTCTGTCAATAGCATTGTCCTGTTCTAACAGCTTCAGACAACCCGTCACCTTTCTATTGTGACCACTGCCTGTATCTCATTTCAGGGGCTCATAAGTATTATGTTCAGTCAATGACCACACTGGGAGCCACGTTTATAACTTTTACTTAACCAACATCAACTCACGACACTTTCCACCTCGCTGTAATTCACACTGCCCCCTGCCCTTCTTAAAGGCACAGTAACCGCTAGTGCTCAACCATACAAGTCAGACTCGGGCATAACACCACCTAACCAGATATAACATTTTCTCCCCCCACCCCCCTTGAGAAAGTAACATAATATAACATATCCGTCCCTACCCTAGATGTCCCTTAACCATTCGTACCATAGTCCCTGTGTCAGACAGGCAGAACCCTCACTCTCTGACAGCGAGCAGATGGGAGCAGGGCCTGGCAATGGCGGTGGGTTACCACCCACCCGGTTTGCCTCTGGTCTTGGCTGCCAACTGAGAGCAGCAGCTGGGGACAGGGATGATGCAGGGTTTGTAGGGGCTACAACCCTATGCAGGCGGTTTGAGCGCCAGTGAGTCCCATTATCCAGTCTGTAGGTAGCTGGCCCCAGCTGCTGAGTCACTTGATGGGGCTCCAACCAGTATGACCGCAGCTTGTTCTGGCGGTAGGCATGTTTGATCCTGACCCAGTCCCCCACAGACAGAGAGGGAGTCTGTACTCGGCGGGAGGCATCGAACCTCTTGTTTCATCTGGGCCTGTGAGTTTCGGACCTGAGTTCTGGCTTTCTGGAGCCCTGGGCTCTCGCGTGCAGTGGCTGGTTCCACTCTCAAGCGGTCCAGTGGTTGCTTTAGTTCCCGCCCGATCCTGAGCAGAGCCGGTGTCACCCCCGTGGTGGAGTGCTTGGATGCCCGGATGGTCAGGAGAGTTTGGCTGAGTGCAGTGCTGAAGGTTTTCCCTTCCTCCAGACAGCCTCAAATTCCATTCTTGAGAGTTTTGTTCAGTCTTTCCACCCCTCCGTTACTCTCCGGGTGGTACACTGCTGTCCTGATGTGCTTGGTGGACCGCAGTGACAGGAACTCTGAGAACTCTGCCGATGCAAATTGGGGTCCATTGTCCATCGTGATGACACTGGGCAGACCCCAGCGCCCAAACATCTTGTCGAGGCGGTCGATGATGGTGTGTGAGGTGATGGAGCCCAGTTCTATGGCCTCTGGCCACTTTGAGTGAAGGCCATGCACGACCAGCAAGTAGCGGGCATGCACAGGTGCGCCGTGGAGCTCTCCACAGAGGTCGATCTGGATGTGCTCCCATGGCACGTACGGCCACGAGGTTGGCGTGAGGGGTGCTGTGGTAGGCTGGCCGGTTTTCCCACTCAGAAGGCAGCAGGTGCAGTTACACACCAGCTCCTCTGCGACAGAGTCTATGCGAGGCCACCACATGGTGTCACGGCAGCACTGCTTCACCTTGACCACCCCAGATGCCCATCATGCGCCATTTGCAGCACTCTGGCCCTTAGAGTCTCCGGTACAATGGCGCGGTGGCCACGGGAGAGGCACACCTCTCCCCAGCAGGAGAGCTCGTCGAGGACTTTATGGTAGGGGAGCAGCCTGTCATCCACCTTGGCTGGCCAGCCATCCTGGACGTAGGCATGAAGGGTTGTGATTGTCTCATCCTCAGCTGAGGCCTGCTGCAGCTCAGCCAGGGTGACTACTGTGCTGAGGGGCCCATGCAGCATGTGGACACAGTCGTCATCGTCGTCATCCTCTGGCGTTACCCCTCTTTGGTCAGAGAGATGGCTCAGGGCAGGAGGTCAGCCATCGTATTGGTACGCCCCGGCATAAACTCGAGTCTGAAGTTGTACTGATTCAGCCTATCTGCCCATCTCAGTAGTCTCATGGGCCTGTGCCCCGAACCTCGGGTCACCAGCAGAGCTGTCAGCGCCTGATGATCTGTGTGGAAAGTGAAAGCCCTGCCGTACTGGTAGACATGCCAGCGTTCGCATGCCCACGGGCAGGCAAGAGCTTCCCTCTCCCCCACTGAGTGAGTGCCCGCGAGGCAAAAGCCACTGTACGTTCTACCCCCTCATGGACCTGGGACAGCACTGCACCAAGTGCCAGCCCGGACGCGTCACAGGTGACCATGGTGGGCACAGTCAGGCTGAAATGGGCCAAAGTGGGCGGGGATGTGAGCTGCCGTTGGATGATGCCCACAGCCTCCCGGCATGCTGGGGTCCAGTCTCATACAGCATCCTTCCCTAGCAGCTGGCACAGGGGGGCCGTTGAGTCGGAGTAGTGTGGCATGAAACGGAGATAGTAGGCAGCCATCCTCAGAAAAGAGGACAGCTGGGACGGTGACTGTGGGTCCGGCAGGGACAGAATGGCCTCCGTGTGGGATATGATTGGGGTGATACCCCCCTTGGAGAGCCGGAAACCCAGGAACTCGACCTCCTTGGCACTAAACACACACTTCTCAGTGTTCAGTGTGACCCCGTGTTGCTTGAAGCGCTGGAAGACCTGTTCCAGGCGAGCATCGTGCAGTGTGGCAGAGGGTGCATGTACCACCACGTCGTTCAGGTAGATGGCGACCCCCTGAATGCCAGCTAGGAGGAGTGACATTATTTTCTGAAAACAGCTTGGGGCTGATGACAGCGCAAAAGCCACACGCTTGTATCTGAACACCCCCACATGTGAGACGAAAGCTGTGAGGTCCATGCTGGCCGGTGCCAGGGGAACCTGCAGGTAGCCTTGGTGTAAATCCATTTTGCTGAAAACTTTGGAGCCATGGAAATGGCTAGTCAGCTCCTCAGCTGTGGGGAGGGGGTATTTGTCGGGGATGATGGCTTTGTTGACGTCCATCAGATCCACGCAGGGGTGCAGTCCACCACCCCACTTCTTGGCTATCACCTGGTTGGAAATCCAGGGTGGGGCATTGACTGGTTCGATGATGTCCTCCTTCACCCGGCGGTGTATCTCCTCTTCCACCTCATCCCAGAGGGCCAGGGGAATGCGTCGTAGTTGCTGGATTACCGGGCGGACCGATGAGTCCACAGTAGGCTGGTGCACAAACCCAGATATGCAGCCCAGTCCTCCGAGCAGTTCTGGGTAACGTTCGGGCCAGTAGGTGGAGACCTGCAGGACACGCAGGCCCACAGCGCCAGTCAGTGTAAAGCCCAGGGCATGGAACAAGTCTAGCCCCATGATGTTAGCCCCTGTCTGTGTGATGTAGAACCTGGTTTCAGGGACGTACTGGTGATTATACTCCACGGGAAGGCAGACTACTCCCAAAGGAGTGACACCTTTGCCCCCGTGTCAACAAGGAGTGGTATGTAGGCTCCGCCCACAAGGCATGTGCAGTGGCTGAAGGAGGCCCGCTGGCTCTGAACTGTGTTGATAGGAACTGCAGCAGCCTGTGGGTCTGCAGGGGGGGGGGGAGCGGCACCAGCGTGCAAAGTGATTCATCTTGTTGCAGTGATGACAGCGCTTGCCCAGGGAGGACATGATTTGTCCCGAGATACATGCTTTGTGGAGCCACGGTTGGTACAACGCTTGGGCCCACTCTCCCTAGACCCCCTGTCTGCCACTCTTTGCACATCAAACCTGTCACTGTCCATGTCAGCCGCCCCTGCCTTCTCCTGGGCAACAGTAGGTACTTTAAGCGGAGACGCGTTTAAGCGGTGAACTGCCGGTAGCAGTGACGTCACGGACTTCTGCACAGCACGAGAGAACTTGTGCGCGTCCAGCAGAGCCGTTTCCAGCTGCTTCCCAATCACTATAGCGTCAGATAACATCATGGAGTCTGGTTCGAGTAACAGTCTTTCCCTCAGCTGAGCACAAGACGTTTTTATTTTAATTCATCATGATCTAATGAATTCAGGGGGCAGCCGGTAACCGCCGCAGCCGGGACGCGAACCCGGGTCTCCCGCACCGCGGGCGACTACGTTAACCAGTCGAGTAAAAGTCCTGATCCGTTAGCCAAGGCCTAGTGAGTCTAGTTATCCGTGGTCGTTACACTACCCCCCCTTCTCTTTCGGGAAACGCGGCCCCGCGCTTCAGCATACATGCTCCCTCACGCCTCTGGGCGCACGCGCTTCCGATAGCCTAACGGTCTCACCATCCCACTTCTGCCACCAATGTAGCGGATTCGGGGGGCAGCCCGGGAACCGCCACAGCCGGGACGCGAACCTGTCTCCCGCACCACGGGCGACTACGTTAACCAGGCGACTAAAGGGTCAGACCCGTTAGCCAAAGGCTGGCGAGTCTGGCTATGCGTGGTTGTTACACTTGTAATGGATCGGACCTTTTAGTCGACTAGTTAACGTAGTCGCCCGTGGTGCGGGAGACAGGTTCGCGTCCCGGCTGTGGCGGTTCCCGGGCTGCCCCCCGAATCCGCTACATTGGTGGCAGAAGTGGGATGGTGAGACCGTGAGGCCATCGGAAGCGCGTGCGCCGAGGGGAGCTGGTAGGCTGAAGCGCGGAGACGCGCTTCCCGGGGGGAGGAGGGGGAGGGTAGTGTAACGACCACGGATAACGAGACTCAAGAGCCCCTTGGCTAACGGGTCGACTGGTTAGCGCGGGCGACCCGGGTTCGCATCCCGACTGCCCCCTGAAATCACCACAATGAGAACAACCAGCTCTACCCCCCTAGAGGTATGCCGACGTGTTTCGGCCCAAAATGTTAACAAAGAAATAAAGTTTACCACATGTTTAACACCCAGTCTCGTGACAAGATAACGCTGCAAAGCGTCACATTTGACAGACGGCTGATTCTTGCATCTCACTGCCGTCCCATTCGTAAGATGTGCAATTTAAAGAGCACATAATCTTCTGCAGGTTGCATTTACCTCCCCTTTTCTTGGTGATGGGCAGCGGAATTCTTTGCACTGCGCTCGAGTTCACGTTGAAACCCTTGCGTGAATATGCTGGAAACCCCAGAAATCCCAGAATGAACCATGTTGGCCCACCAAAGGCCTTAAGATCAGAAGGGAAGATGTAGTCATGTATTATTTCATCACCAGTCAGAGTGTTTGAGGAAGAGGAGAGTGGAAAAGGGGGCCTGCTCGGGGGCCTGGATTAATTTAAACCATTTTACTCTGTGCTGCTCTGTGCTCCAAGAGCAGAGAATGGGGTTGAGAGAGAGAGAGAGAAGTCAGGAGATGTGTGGTGTGGGGGGAGGGATGGGGGGCAGTCTGGAATGGTTCACGGTCCAGGCCAGGCAGCAGGACATCCTGTTTGAGCTTCCAAATACCATTTCCTCCAATAAAAGAAAGGGGGAGACCTTAGAAATAATCTCCCACAGAAGGGACACAGACATTGATTGTCACCCTGGCACGAGGCCAAGGCCGAGGAGAAAAGGCTACCCCCACCCCGCCCCCTCAGATCCCCCACCTCCCCCCTCAGATCCCCCACCCTGCAGACCCCCACCCCCACCCTCCAGACCCCTCTGGAAGGCAGTCAAAAAGCACCTCAAGGAAGTCATTAAAGCTCAAAGTTGATGAACAGTCCAGTTCGCTTGTTTCTGCTTGTTTGAGGGCGGGAAAAAAGCGCCAGCGTCACAACCGGAAACACGTGTCAGCGTCTGCATGTGCTGACTTTTCACACGGAACACACGTCACCAAAGCATGGCTCGCGGAAGAATTTTTAATTTGCCATGTTGAGGACCACGCGGCGGCTTTCTGCCACATGGAAAAGGATGTGACCTGGGACACACGCACACGCACACGCACGGTGCCGTGAACTTTGTATCGTGCTGCAGCACGTCATTGTAGGAGCATGAGAGCAACCAGGTCTTGTGGATCTACAACATCATCTCCTCTATCATCTCCTCTATCTACAAACCCCAATTCCAATGAAGTTGGGTCGTTGTGTAAAACGTAAATAAAAACACAATACAGTCATTAGCAAATCCTTTCCCACCTACATTCAGCTGAATACACTACAAAGACAAGATGTTTAATGTTCACACTGATAAACTTTATTGTTTTTTTTTTTACAAATATTCACTCATTTTGAATTTGATGCCTGCAACACGTTCCAGAGAAGCTGGGACAGGGGCATGTTCACCACTGTGTTACACCACCTTTCCTTTTAACACCACCCAATAAGCCTTTGGGGACTGAGGACACTACTTGTTGAAGCTTTGTAGGTGGAATTCTTTCCCATTCTTGCTTGATGTACGACTTCAGTTGCTCAACAGTCCGGGGTCTCCGTTGCCGTATGTTGCGCTTCATAATGCACCACACATGTTCAATGGGGTACAGGTCTGGACTGCAGGCAGGCCAGTCCAGTACCCGCACTCTTTTACTACGAAGCCCCGCTGGTGTAACACGTGCAGAATGTGGCTTGGCATTGTCTTGCTGAAATAAGCAGGGACGTCCCTGGAAAAGACGTCGCTTGGATGGCAGCACATGTTGCTCCAAAACCTGTATGTACCTTTCAGCATTAATGGTGCCTTCACAGATGTGCAAGTTACCCATGATGCCATGGGCACTAACACCCCCCTGTACCATCACAGATGCTGGCTTTTGGACTCTGGGCTGAGAACAATCTGGATGGTCCTTTTCCTCTTTAGCCCGGAGGACACGACGTCCATGATTTCCAAGAACAATGTGAAATGTGGACTCGTCAGACCACAGCACACTTTTCCCCTTTGCGTCAGTCCATCTCAGATGAGCTCGGGCCAGAGAAGCCAGCGGCGTTTCTGGGTGGTGTTGATATCTGGCTTTGGCTTTGCATGGTAGAGTTTTAACTTGCACTTGTAGATGTAGCGACCAACTGTGTTAACTGATGATGGTTTTCCCAAGTGCTCCTGAGCCCACGTGGTAATATCCTTTACACAATGATGTCGCTCTTTAATGCAGTGCCGCCTGAGGGGTCGAAGGTCACAGGCATTCAGTGTTGGTTTTGGGCCTTGCCGCTTACGTGCAGAGATTTCTCGGGATTCTCTGAATCTTGTGATGATATTATGGACTGGAGATGATGAAATCCCTAAATTCCTTGCAGTTGTACGTTGAGAAACGTTGTTCTTAAACTGTTGGACTATTTGCTCACGCAGTTGTTCACAAAGTGGTGACCCTCGCCCCATCCTTGCTTGGGAACGACTGAGCCTTTCAGGGATGCTCCTTTTATACCCAATCATGACACTCACCTGTTCCCAGTTAACCTGTTCGCCTGTGGAAGGTTCCAGACAGGTGGTTTTTGAGCATTCCTCAACTTTCCCAGTCTTTTGTTGCCCCTGTCCCAGCTTCTTTGGAACGTGTTGCAGGCATCAAATTCAAAATGAGTGAATATTTGCAAAAAACAATAAAGTTTATCAGTTTGAACATTAAATATCTTGTCTTTGTAGTGTATTCAATTGAATATAGGTGGAAAAGGATTTGCAAATCATTGTATTCTGTTTTTATTCACGTTTTACACAGCGTCCCAACTTCATTGGAATTGGGGTTTGTATTATCTCCTCTATCTATTATCTCCTCTATTTATTATCTCCTCTATCTATTATCTCCTCTATCTATTATCTCCTCTATTTATTATCTCCTCTATCTATTATCTCCTCTATTTATTATTTCCTCTATCTATTATCTCCTCTATCTATTATCTCCTCTATCTATTATCTCCTCTATTTATTATCTTCTCTATCTATTATCTCCTCTATCTATTATCTCCTCTATCTATTATCTCCTCTATCTATTATCTCCTCTATTTATTATTTCCTCTATCTATTATCTCCTCTATCTATTATCTCCTCTATCTATTATCTCCTCTATTTATTATCTCCTCTATTTATTATCTCCTCTATCTATTATCTCCTCTATCTATTATCTCCTCTATCTATTATCTCCTCTATTTATTATCTCCTCTATCTATTATCTCCTCTATTTATTATTTCCTCTATCTATTATCTCCTCTATCTATTATCTCCTCTATCTATTATCTCCTCTATCTATTATCTCCTCTATCTATTATCTCCTCTATTTATTATTTCCTCTATCTATTATCTCCTCTATCTATTATCTCCTCTATCTATTATCTCCTCTATCTATTATCTCCTCTATTTATTATCTTCTCTATCTATTATCTCCTCTATCTATTATCTCCTCTATCTATTATCTTCTCTATCTATTATCTCCTCTATTTATTATCTCCTCTATCTATTATCTCCTCTATCTATTATCTCCTCTATCTATTATGTTCTCTATTATTCTCTCTATCTATTATCTCCTCTATCTATTATCTCCTCTATCTATTATCTCCTCTATCTATTATCTCCTCTATCTATTATCTTCTCTATCTATTATCTCCTCTATCTATTATCCTCTCTATTATTCTCTCTATATATTATCTCCTCTATCTATTATCTCCTCTATTATCCTCTCTAATTTTTAAATAACAAAAATAGCACATGGATCACCTTTCCCAAATACTTATTTAGCAATATTGGTGGGCTTGAATGTCTTCTCAAATGTAACCATTCCGTAGACAAATCACCTATCAAACTAGCTGATTTTCGCAAACAGGCACTATTAGCATGGACCTTGGCCTATAAGCACAACTTCTCTCCACACAGATATTACATATGGAACATAAAGACTTTCGCTTTAAACACAAAACTCTGTTTATCCAGAAATGGTTTGACAACAATATCATTCAGGTTCAGCAACTTTTGAATAAAGATGGGTTATTGTTGCCTTATGGTGAATTTCTGAAAAGTTTGAATTCTCTGTTACACCGAAAGAATACACGTATTAGTGTTTGATGCTACTTCAGAAGGTACTTTACAGGTTCTGAAAAACCCATGATAATACAACTCAGTCTTGGGATTGGAGAAGGAATATCTTCATTGGTGATTTAGATGTCCCAAATAAAACATGTAGTAATAAACAAATCCAGAATACCCTTGTCGAGAATAATATCCCCCCTATGCAAATGTTCTGGTCTTCTATTTATGGTGACTTGAACTGGAAAAGGCATGGAGAATATCGGACAAATATTGTATTTATAATAAAATGAGGGCAGCACGGTGGCGCAGCAACAAGGTCCTGGGTTGGAGCCCCGGGGTAGTCCAACCGTGGGGGTCGTCCCGGGTCGTCCTCTGTGCGGAGTTTGCATGTTCTCCCCGTGTCTGCGTGGGTTTCCTCCGGCTGCTCGGGTTTCCTCCCACAGTCCAAAGACATGTAGGGCAGGTGACTCAAAGACATGTAGGTCAGGTGACTCAAAGACATGTAGGTCAGGTGACTCAAAGACATGTAGGGCAGGTGACTCAAAGACATGTAGGTCAGGTGACTCAAAGACATGTAGGTCAGGTGACTCAAAGACATGTAGGTCAGGTGACTCAAGACATGTAGGTCAGGTGACTCAAAGACATGTAGGGCAGGTGACTCAAGACATGTAGGTCAGGTGACTCAAAGACATGTAGGTCAGGTGACTCAAAGACATGTAGGTCAGGTGACTCAAAGACATGTAGGTCAGGTGACTCAAAGACATGTAGGTCAGGTGACTCAAAGACATGTAGGTCAGGTGACTCAAGACATGTAGGTCAGGTGACTCAAAGACATGTAGGGCAGGTGACTCAAGACATGTAGGTCAGGTGACTCAAAGACATGTAGGTCAGGTGACTCAAAGACATGTAGGTCAGGTGACTCAGGTCCTAGGTGTGTGTGTGTGTGTGTGGTGGCCTGGCGGCCTGTCCAGGGTGTCTCCCCACGTGCCGCCCAATGGCTGCTGGAATAGGCTCCAGCGGTTCAGATAATGGATGGATGGATGGATGGACAATAAAATGAAAGAGGTGTCATTTAAACTGTTACATAGACTCTATCGTGCACAGCACGTTCTGGAAAGGTCTAAACTGAATATTAACGAATCTTGTGACTTCTGTGGTTTGAACAAAGAAGCAGTTTCTCATTTATTTTTCCATTGTATTCATTCCAAGGTATTTCGGATTGATATGCAAAGCTTTCTCTCTAGGAAATAACAAGTCAGATGGTCCTGTTTTATGGTAGTGATATTTGAATGTATTTTGAAAATAACTCGATGGACAGAAATGTTAGATATTTAATCCAACTGTTTATGATTTTTTGGCAAATTCCATATACATAAAACGAAAGGGACAAATAGAAAACCAAAGTTGGCCTTGTTTCTAACTGACACTAACCGCTATTACCATTCTGTAGTCGAGCTGAAACACAGAAAGGCGACGGAGACCCCGGCACTACCTGATGTGCACTACCTGATGTGCACTACCTGATGTGCACTACCTGATGTGCACTATCTGATGTGCACTATCTGATGTGCACTATCTGATGTGCACTACCTGATGTGCACTATCTGATGTGCACTACCTGATGTGCACTACCTGATGTGCACTATCTGATGTGCACTATCTGATGTGCACTACCTGATGTGCACAACCTGATGTGCACTATCTGATGTACACTACCTGATGTGCACTACCTGATGTGCACTACCTGATGTGCACTACCTGATGTGCACTATCTGATGTGCACTACCTGATGTGCACTACCTGATGTGCACTACCTGAAACATGTAAAACGGTCCACTGATGCTGCTGAACTACTCACCTGTTCCCCTCCCACGTGTTACTTTGCCTCTACTGACGGTAAAAACCACACCGTCTTTCTATTTCTACATAACTGGTTTCCCTGGCAACCTGTCTCCTCTTTGTTCCTAAACTTGTGTGTGTGTGTTACGGTTGTTTGTCTGAATGTTGTCAATAAAGTTTTGAGGAAAAGACAACAGTTAGCAGGCGGCACGCGGGCGGCACGCGGGTTCCATGTGGCGCGGGGAGCACGTGGACAGCGTTACAGCGTTACGCCGCGCTGCACGGCGTAAAGCCACGCCCACGCCGCGCTGCATGACGTAAAGCCACGCCCACGCCGCGCTGCATGACGTAAAGCCACGCCCACTCCAGGCTGCACGGCGTAAAGCCACGCCGCGCTGCACGGCGTAAAGCCACGCCCACGCCGCGCTGCACGACGTAAAGCCACGCCCACGCCGCGCTGCACGACGTAAAGCCACGCCCACGCCGCGCTGCGAGGAGGCCTGTTTCAGGGGCTTCCACCGCACGCGGATCCGCTCGGGGTTCTCTTAAATCCCGCGTCGTCCAACTTCTCCGCCGCTTTCTTAAATAGTTCTCCTTCCAGCCGTGTCCTTCAGGACGTCCGCCTCCTTCAGCTGACACAACATGAAGTTCGTCTCCTCCTCTGTCCAGACATGCGTGGTTCCCGC
>NC_079230.1:32073357-32165949 GCF_029633865.1 Lampris incognitus
AGGAGACAGGAGGGGGGATAAGGAGACAGGAGGGGGGATAAGGAGATAGGAGGGGGGATAAGGAGATAGGAGGGGGGATAAGGAGACAGGACAAAAAAAAGTAGACAAATGTGTGGACTGAGCGTCAGAATCACAGTGTCATCCTGAACCCATATTAGAGCTGCACGTGGTGGTGGTGGTGGGGTGGGGTGGGGTGGGGTGGGGGTGGTGATGCTGCTCTCATTGTTGTGTTGAGTTAGCCATGTGTGATGGTGTGGACCTCTACACCCCCCCCCCGTCCATTCTGCTGCTGCACCGCCACCTGCCAGCACACGGACCACAGCCTGGACCTCAACCAGAGAGAAAGACAGACAATCAGAAAGAAAGAAAGAAAGAAAGAAAGAAAGAAAGAAAGAAAGAAAGAAAGAAAGAAAGAAAGAAAGAAAGAAAGAAAGAAAGAAAGAAAGTAATAAACAAAGTCAGAAAGGAAGACAGAAAGAAAGAAAGAAAGAAAGAAAGAAAGTAATAAACAAAGTCAGAAAGAAAGAAAGGAAGAAAGAAAGTCAGAAAGAAAGAAATAAACAAAGTCAGAAAGAAAGCAAGACATACAGAAATAAACAAAGTCAGAAAGAAAAGTCAGAAAGAAAGAAAAAAAGGAAGAAATAAATAAATAAATAAATAAATAAACAAAGTCAGAAAGAAAAAAAGTCAGAAAGAAAGAAAGAAAGGAAGAAAGAAAGAAAGTCAGAAAGACAGACAGAAATAAACAAAGTCAGAAAGAAATAAACAAAGTCAGAAAGACAGACAGAAATTAACAAAGTTAGCAAGAAAGAAAGAAAGGAAGAAAGAAAGAAAGAAAGAAAGTCAGAAAGAAAGACAGACAGAAATAAACAAAGTCAGAAAGAAAGAAAGAACGTAATAAACAAAGTCAGAAAGAAAGGAAGACAGAAAGAAATAAACAAAGTCAGAAAGAAAGAAAAAAGTCAGAAAGACAGACAGAAATAAACAAAGTCAGAAAGAAAGAAAGAAAGACAGAAAGAAAGATATAAACAAAGTCAGAAAGAAAGGAAGAAAGAAAGACAGAAAGAAAGATATAAACAAAGTCAGAAAGAAAGACAGAAAGAAAGTCAGAAAGAAACAAAGTCAGAAAGAAAGAAAGAAAGAAAGAAAGGAAGGAAGAAAGAAAGAAAGAAAGGAAGAAAGAAAGAAAGAAAGGAAGAAAGAAAGAAAGTCAGAAAGACAGACAGGAATAAACAAAGTCAGAAAGAAAAAAAGTCAGAAAGAAAGAAAGAAAGGAAGAAAGAAAGAAAGAAAGGAAGAAAGAAAGTCAGAAAGACAGACAGAAATAAACAAAGTTAGCAAGAAAGAAAGTCAGAAAGAAAGAAAGTCAGAAAGACAGACAGAAATAAACAAAGTTAGCAAGAAAGAAAGAAAGGAGGAAAGAAAGAAGGGAAGAAAGAAAGTCAGAAAGAAAGTCAGAAAGACAGACAGAAATAAACAAAGTCAGAAAGAAAGAAAGACAGAAAGACAGACAGAAAGAAAAAAAGAAAGTCAGAAAGAAAGATACAAACAAAGTCAGAAAGGAAAGAAGAAAGGAAGAAAGAAAGAAAGATATAAAAAAGTCAGAAAGAAAGTCAGAAAGAAAGAAAGAAAGAAAGAAAGAAAGAAAGTCAGAAAGAAAGGAAGACAGAAAGAAAGTCAGAAAGAATGATATAAACAAAGTCAGAAAGAAAGAAAGAAATAAACAAAGTCAGAAAGAAAGAAAGAAAGAAAGTCAGAAAGAACGGAAGAAAGGAAGAACGAAAGTCAGAAAGAAAGATATAAACAAAGTCAGAAAGAAAGAAATAAACAAAGTCAGAAAGAAAGATATAAAAAAGTCCGAAATAAATAAATAAACAAAGTCAGAAAGAAAAAAAGTCAGAAAGAAAGAAAGAAAGGAAGAAAGAAAGAAAGTCAGAAAGACAGACAGAAATAAACAAAGTTAGCAAGAAAGAAAGAAAGGAAGAAAGAAAGAAAGAAAGTCAGAAAGAAAGACAGACAGAAATAAACAAAGTCAGAAAGAAAGAAAGAACGTAATAAACAAAGTCAGAAAGAAAGGAAGACAGAAAGAAATAAACAAAGTCAGAAAGAAAGAAAAAAGTCAGAAAGACAGACAGAAATAAACAAAGTCAGAAAGAAAGAAAGAAAGAAAGACAGAAAGAAAGATATAAACAAAGTCAGAAAGAAAGGAAGAAAGAAAGTCAGAAAGAAAGAAATAAACAAAGTCAGAAAGAAAGAAAGAAAGACAGAAACAAAGTCAGAAAGAAACAAAGTCAGAAAGAAAGAAAGAAAGAAAGAAAGGAAGAAAGAAAGAAAGGAAGAAAGAAAGAAAGAAAGGAAGAAAGAAAGAAAGTCAGAAAGACAGACAGAAATAAACAAAGTCAGAAAGAAAAAAGGTCAGAAAGAAAGAAAGAAAGGAAGAAAGAAAGAAAGGAAGAAAGAAAGGAAGAAAGAAAGGAAGAAAGAAAGTCAGAAAGACAGACAGAAATAAACAAAGTTAGCAAGAAAGAAAGTCAGAAAGAAAGACAGAAATAAACAAAGTTAGCAAGAAAGAAAGAAAGGAAGAAAGAAAGAAAGGAAGAAAGAAAGTCAGAAAGAAAGTCAGAAAGACAGACAGAAATAAACAAAGTCAGAAAGAAAGAAAGACAGAAAGACAGACAGAAAGAAAAAAAGAAAGTCAGAAAGAAAGATACAAACAAAGTCAGAAAGGAAAGAAGAAAGGAAGAAAGAAAGAAAGATATAAAAAAGTCAGAAAGAAAGTCAGAAAGAAAGAAAGAAAGAAAGAAAGCCAGAAAGAAAGGAAGACAGAAAGAAAGTCAGAAAGAATGATATAAACAAAGTCAGAAAGAAATAAAGAAAGAAAGAAAGAAAGAAAGTAATAAACAAAGTCAGAAAGGAAGACAGAAAGAAAGAAAGAAAGAAAGAAAGAAAGAAAGAAAGTAATAACCAGTCAGAAAGAAAGAAAGGAAGAAAGAAAGTCAGAAAGAAAGAAATAAACAAAGTCAGAAAGAAAGAAAGACATATAGAAATAAACAAAGTCAGAAAGAAAAAAAGTCAGAAAGAAAGAAAAAAAGGAAGAAATAAATAAATAAATAAATAAACAAAGTCAGAAAGAAAAAAAGTCAGAAAGAAAGAAAGAAAGGAAGAAAGAAAGAAAGAAAGTCAGAAAGACAGACAGAAATAAACAAAGTCAGAAAGAAATAAACAAAGTCAGAAAGACAGACAGAAATTAACAAAGTTAGCAAGAAAGAAAGAAAGGAAGAAAGAAAGAAAGAAAGAAAGAAAGAAAGAAAGTCAGAAAGAAAGACAGACAGAAATAAACAAAGTCAGAAAGAAAGAAAGAACGTAATAAACAAAGTCAGAAAGAAAGGAAGACAGAAAGAAATAAACAAAGTCAGAAAGAAAGAAAAAAGTCAGAAAGACAGACAGAAATAAACAAAGTCAGAAAGAAAGAAAGAAAGACAGAAAGAAAGATATAAACAAAGTCAGAAAGAAAGGAAGAAAGAAAGTCAGAAAGAAAGAAATAAACAAAGTCAGAAAGAAAGAAAGAAAGACAGAAAGAAAGTCAGAAAGAAACAAAGTCAGAAAGAAAGAAAGAAAGAAAGGAAGAAAGAAAGAAAGGAAGAAAGAAAGAAAGAAAGAAAGGAAGGAAGAAAGAAAGAAAGTCAGAAAGACAGACAGAAATAAACAAAGTCAGAAAGAAAAAAGGTCAGAAAGAAAGAAAGAAAGGAAGAAAGAAAGAAAGAAAGGAAGAAAGAAAGAAAGTCAGAAAGACAGACAGAAATAAGCAAAGTTAGCAAGAAAGAAAGTCAGAAAGAAAGAAAGTCAGAAAGACAGACAGAAATAAACAAAGTTAGCAAGAAAGAAAGAAAGAAAGAAAGAAAGGAAGAAAGAAAGTCAGAAAGAAAGTCAGAAAGACAGACAGAAATAAACAAAGTCAGAAAGAAAGAAAGACAGAAAGACAGACAGAAAGAAAAAAAGAAAGTCAGAAAGAAAGATACAAACAAAGTCAGAAAGAAAGTCAGAAAGAAAGAAAGAAAGAAAGAAAGAAAGAAAGTCAGAAAGAAAGGAAGACAGAAAGAAAGTCAGAAAGAATGATATAAACAAAGTCAGAAAGAAAGAAAGAAATAAACAAAGTCAGAAAGAAAGAAAGAAAGAAAGTCAGAAAGAACGGAAGAAAGGAAGAACGAAAGTCAGAAAGAAAGATATAAACAAAGTCAGAAAGAAAGAAATAAACAAAGTCAGAAAGAAAGATATAAAAAAGTCCGAAATAAATAAATAAACAAAGTCAGAAAGAAAGGAAGACAGAAAGAAAGTCAGAAAGAAAGATACAAACAAAGTCAGAAAGAAAAGAAGAAAGGAAGAAAGAAAGAAAGAATGATATAAACAAAGTCAGAAAGAAAGAAAGTCAGAAAGACAGACAGAAATAAACAAAGTTAGCAAGAAAGAAAGAAAGGAAGAAAGAAAGTCAGAAAGAAAGTCAGAAAGACAGACAGAAATAAACAAAGTCAGAAAGAAAGAAAGACAGAAAGACAGACAGAAAGAAAAAAAGAAAGTCAGAAAGAAAGATACAAACAAAGTCAGAAAAGGAAAGAAGAAAGGAAGAAAGAAAGAAAGATATAAAAAAAGTCAGAAAGAAAGTCAGAAAGAAAGAAAGAAAGAAAGAAAGTCAGAAAGAAAGGAAGACAGAAAGTCAGAAAGAAAGATACAAACAAAGTCAGAAAGAAAAGAAGAAAGGAAGAAAGAAAGAAAGAATGATATAAACAAAGTCAGAAAGAAAGAAAGAAAGAAACAAAGTCAGAAAGAAAGAAAGAAAGAAAGTCAGAAAGAACGGAAGAAAGGAAGAACGAAAGTCAGAAAGAAAGATATAAACAAAGTCAGAAAGAAAGAAATAAACAGTCAGAAAGAAAGATATAAAAAAGTCCGAAATAAATAAATAAACAAAGTCAGAAAGAAAGGAAGACAGAAAGAAAGTCAGAAAGAAAGATACAAACAAAGTCAGAAAGAAAAGAAGAAAGGAAGAAAGAAAGAAAGAATGATATAAACAAAGTCAGAAAGAAAGAAAGTCAGAAAGACAGACAGAAATAAACAAAGTTAGCAAGAAAGAAAGAAAGGAAGAAAGAAAGTCAGAAAGAAAGTCAGAAAGACAGACAGAAATAAACAAAGTCAGAAAGAAAGAAAGACAGAAAGACAGACAGAAAGAAAAAAAGAAAGTCAGAAAGAAGGATACAAACAAAGTCAGAAAAGGAAAGAAGAAAGGAAGAAAGAAAGAAAGATATAAAAAAGTCAGAAAGAAAGTCAGAAAGAAAGAAAGAAAGAAAGAAAGAAAGTCAGAAAGAAAGGAAGACAGAAAGAAAGTCAGAAAGAAAGATACAAACAAAGTCAGAAAGAAAAGAAGAAAGGAATAAAGAAAGAAAGAATGATATAAACAAAGTCAGAAAGAAAGAAAGAAATAAACAAAGTCAGAAAGAAAGAAAGAAAGAAAGAAAGAAAGTCAGAAAGAACGGAAGAAAGGAAGAACGAAAGTCAGAAAGAAAGATATAAACAAAGTCCGAAATAAATAAATAAACAAAGTCAGAAAGAAAGATATAAAAAAGTCCGAAATAAATAAATAAATAAACAAAGTCAGAAAGAAAGGAAGACAGAAAGAAAGTCAGAAAGAAAGATACAAACAAAGTCAGAAAGAAAAGAAGAAAGGAAGAAAGAAAGAAAGAATGATATAAACAAAGTCAGAAAGAAAGAAAGATAGAAACAAAGTCAGAAAGGAAGAACGAAAGTCAGAAAGAAAGATATAAACAAAGTCCGATATAAATAAATAAATAAATAAACAAAGTCAGAAAGAAAGGAAGAAAGAAAGAAAGTCAGAAAGAAAGATATAAACAAAGTCAGAAAGAAAGTCAGAAGGAAAGAAATAAACAAAGTCAGAAAGAAAGAAAGAAAGAAAGGAAGAGAAAGAAAGAAAGTCAGAAATAAACAAAGTCAGAAAGAAAGGAAGAAAGTCAGAAAGAAAGATATAAACAAAGTCAGAAAGAAAGAAAGAAATAAACAAAGTCAGAAAGAAAGGAAGAAAGGAAGAAAGAAAGAAAGAAAGTCAGAAAGAAACAAAGAAAGAAACAAAGTCAGAAAGAAAGAAAGAAAGAAAGAAAGAAAGAAAGGAAGACAAAGAAAGAAACAAAGTCAGAAAGAAAGAAAGTCAGAAAGAAGAAAGAAATACAGACAGAAATAAGCAAAGTCAGAAAGAAAGACAGACAGACAAAGAAAGAAAGAAAGTAATAAACAAAGTCAGAAAGAAAGGAAGACAGAAAGAAAGAAAGGAAGACAGACAGACTGTCACAGCCTCTCGCCCTTGACATCAAAGCGATCGCCCTTGACACCTGCTACACCAGCTGACACCTGCTACACCAGCTGACACCTGCTGACCCCTCCTTCACCCCGGCACCAGCTGGCCATCAAGCAATCGCCCTCACCCTTAAAAGGCCTCCACTATGGACCAGTCTTTGCTGGAACGTCGCCTTTCATGGACTTCTGCCTGCCTGCCTACCTGCCAATGAGCCAACTCCTGCTCTACCCTCGAGATCGGTCACTTCAATAAAGACTGGATTCTTCCCTTACCTGGTTGTCCCGTCTGCTTTTGGGTTCTTTCCCGATACGTGACAGTACGTTCCAGCCACTATGGACCCAGCAGACCATTCCACCACAGACCTGGCCACGGTCTGCCAGGCTGTAGCCAACCAGGAATCGGTCCTCGGCCAGCACAGCCAGGTGCTACAGGAGATGGCTGACGCCCTCCGTGAGCTCGGCTCAAAGATCTCCGGAATCCAGACCCAACTTAGAGCCTCCGCTAGCCCGGGACCCGCCCCTCCAGCTCCGCCACCCCCAGCGCCATCAACTTCGGCTAAGGAACCATGGGTTGCCCCGCCCGATAAGTATGATGGAGATTTTGGACTTTGTCGCCCTTTTTTGATGCAGTGTGAGATTGTGTTTAACCAGCAGCCCCAGTCATATTCCACGGATGGAGCCAAAGTCGCTTACATCATGGGTCTTCTCCGGGGTAGCGCCCTGGATTGGGCTACAGCGGTGTGGGAGATGCAGGCCTCCACTTCCTCATCCTATGCTGAGTTCACCACTGCCTTTCGCCAGGTTTTTGACCATCCCGTGCGAGGAAAGGATGCATCAAAAAGACTGATCTCCCTCCGCCAGGGTTCCCGCAGCGTCGCTGACTACTCAGTTGAGTTCCGTACGCTATCAGCGGAGGGCGGATGGAACAACGAGTCCCTCCAGGCCGGGTTTTCCAACGGTCTGAGCGAATCCATAAAGGACAAATTGGTTTCCTACCCCGAGCCTGGAGGGTTGGAGGAATTGGTTACCCTGGCCATTCGTGTGGACAACTGTCTCCGGGAGCGGAGGCGAGAGAGGACGCGCTGCTTTCCTGGTCACAACAACTTACCACGGGCCACACCTCCAAACTCTGGGGGCCGAGCTCGCTCGACTGAGGCTGACGTACTCCGAGAAAGCCCGAGGCGTGACTCTTCCCCAGCTTCGGAGTCGATGCAACTCGGCCGCTACCGGCTCAACCCGGAGGAGCGTCAACGCCGCATCACCGAGAACAGCTGTTTGTATTGTGGTCAGCCTGGTCACTTTCTCGGCTCCTGCCCTCACCGTTCCGTCAAACTAGCAGGCTCACGAGGGAGGGGGAGGATCCTCGTGAGACCAACTGTCTGCCCTCTGTCTCCTCGTCCACGTACCCAGTTGCAAGCTACCATCAGTTTTAAAGGTCAGTCCACTAAACTTTTGGCTTTAATTGACTCTAGAGCTGGTGAAAGCTTTTTGGATGCAAGTGTTGTGAAGCAGTTAGGTCTTGCCACTGTGAGTCTGGACCAGCCTCTTGAAGCTAATGCCCTGGATGGACGTCTCCTGGCCTGGATAACCTCTAAGACCGAGCCTGTGCGCCTCCTGTTGTCGGGAAACCATCAAGAGGAGCTAAGTTTTTTCGTTATCAATTCTCCATTTGTTCCCATTATACTTGGTCATCCCTGGCTGGTTAACCATAGTCCCCATATTGATTGGTCATCGGCCAGAATTTCAAGTTGGAGCCCCGTCTGTCATGCCATATGCCTCCAGTTTGCTCTGCCTCAGTCTGTCCCCAGTCAGGTGTCAAGCTCTTAGACCTCTGACCTGTCACTGGTGCCTCCAGAGTACCATGACCTCCGAGCCGTGTTCAACAAGCAGCAAGCTCTCTCCCTGCCTCCTCATCGCCCCTATGATTGCGCTATTGACCTGCTGCCAGGCGCTCCCCTCCCCAGCAGTCGTCTATATAGCCTCTCCAAGCCTGAGCGGGAGTCCATGGAGAGGTACATCAAGGACTTCTTGGTGGCTGGTCTTATTCGCCCGTCATCGTCACCCCTTGGTGCGGGGTTCTTCTTTGTGGCCAAGAAGGACAGAACCCTCCGGCCATGTATTGACTATAGAGGCCTCAATAACATCACAGTCAAGAATAAGTACCCACTGCCCCTCATGACTTCTGCTTTTGATTCTCTCCAGGGAGCCACAGTGTTCACTAAACTAGACCTCCGCAATGCTTACCACCTGGTTCGGGTTCGAGACGGAGATGAATGGAAGACTGCCTTCAACAACCCCCTGGGGCATTTTGAATATCTGGTGATGCCGTTTGGTCTCACTAATGCCCCAGCTGTCTTCCAGAGTCTGGTCAATGACGTCCTACGTGACATGTTGGATCGTTTCGTTTTGTTTACCTGGATGATATCCTGATTTTTTTCCAGAGACCTGTCAGAGCATGTCATGCACGTCCGCCAAGTCCTTCAACGGCTACTGGAGAACCGCCTTTTCGTAAAAGCAGAGAAGTGCGAATTCCATGCCCCTTCAGTCACCTTCCTGGGCTACATCGTGGCCGATGAGCAGGTGAGAATGGACCCTGCCAAGGTCAGAGCGGTTCTTGAGTGGCCAAGCCCGACCAGCCGTAAGCAGCTTCAGAGGTTCCTCGGTTTTGCCAACTTCTACAGACGGTTCATCCGCAATTACAGCCGCGTTGCGGCCCCACTAACCGCTCTTACCTCCACCTCCAGACAGTTCCTGTGGACCCCTGTAGCAGAGGCAGCTTTCCAAGCTCTCAAGCACCGCTTCACCACAGCTCCTATCCTCATCCAGCCAGACCCAACCAAACAGTTCGTTGTAGAAGTGGACGCCTCTGAAATTGGGGTGGGGGCGGTCCTTTCTCAGCGCTCCAGTGAGGATTGCAAGACACACCCCTGTGCCTTCCTGTCTCGCCTTCTCTCCCCAGCTGAAAGGAACTATGATGTGGGGAATCGTGAACTCCTGGCGGTGAAATTGGCACTGGAGGAATGGCGACATTTTCTGGAGGGGTCTGAGCTTCCTTTTATAGTGTGGACTGACCATAAGAACCTGGAATACATCCAGTCAGCAAAGCGACTCACCGCACGCCAAGCCAGGTGGGCGCTCTTTTTTGGTCATTTTAATTTTTCTTTGACGTACAGACCTGGCTCCAGGAATGCCAAGCCCGATGCTCTGTCTCGTGTGCATGGGGAGGAGTCTGAGCCCAAGCTCCAACCTGACACCATCGTTCCCTCTACCTGTGTGGTTGCGGCTGTGGCTGTCACCTGGAACATTGAAAGGGAGGTCATGGCAGCACAACAGACTCAGCCTGACCCAGGTAACGGTCCCCCCGGGCGCTTGTTTGTTCCAGATGCTGTTAAATCTAGTGTGTTGCAGTGGGCTCACTCTTCCAAACTTACCTGCCATCCTGGAGTAACCCGTACCCTAGCCTTCCTCCGCAGACGGTTCTGGTGGCCTTCCATGACGGAGGATACTGGGTCTTTTGTTTCTGCCTGTCCTGTTTGTGCCCAGAATAAGCCCTCCACTCGGGCCAGTGCCGGTCTGCTGCACCCCCTGCCTGTTCCACACCGTCCCTGGTCGCATCTGTCCTTGGATTTCGTCTCTGGTCTGCCCGCCTCCGACGGTAACACCGTTGTACTAACTGTTGTTGATCGCTTCAGTAAATTTGTTCATTTTTTACCCTTGTCTAAACTGCCTTCGGCTCGAGAGACTGCGGATCTGCTGGTCAGGGAGGTTTTCCGGGTCCACGGTCTTCCCCGTGATATAGTGTCTGACCGTGGCCCCCAGTTCACTTCTGTTGTCTGGAAGGCTTTCTGCTCTGCCATCGGTGCCACCGTCAGCCTGTCATCGGGGTTCCATCCTCAGACCAACGGCCAGGCCGAGAGGGCCAACCAGGCATTGGCGACTGTCCTCCGCTGTCTGGTGTCTGCCAACCCATCCTCTTGGTCCTCACAACTTCCCTGGGTAGAATATGCCCATAACACCTTGCCATCGTCTGCTACTGGGTTGTCCCCTTTTCAATGCCTTTATGGCTATCAGCCCCCCCTTTTTCCTTCTCAAGAGGTAGACATTCCGGTTCCATCTGTCCAGGCCCATGTCCGTCGGTGCCGTCGGACCTGGCGGCGAGCCCGTGCTGCATTGCTCAGGGCCTCCGGCCGTTACCAGCGCTTGGCGGATCGTCATCGCACCCCTGCTCCGGACTACTCCCCCGGTGACCAGGTATGGCTCTCTACCAAGGATCTACCCTTGAGACCGGACGCTAAAAAACTGTCCCCCAGGTATATTGGTCCCTTTCCCATTGTCAAAGTCATTAACCCCTCTATGGTCCGTCTGAAGCTGCCCCGCACTCTCCGGGTTCACCCTTCCTTCCATGTGTCCTGCCTCAAACCTGTCTCTACCAGCCCTCTAGTTCCCCCGGCCCCCCCGCCCCCACCTCCTCGTATGATCAACGATCATCCGGCTTACACCGTTCGTCTTCTCCTGGACTCTCGTCGCCGTGGTCGCGGCCTGTAGTATCTCGTGGACTGGGAGGGATATGGCCCGGAGGAGAGGTGTTGGGTCCCTCGTCGCCTTGTCCTGGACGCGAACCTCATCCGGGACTTCCACAGGACGCACCCTGACGGGTCTGGTAGGTCGCCCGGTGGCGCCCCTCGGAGGGGGGGTACTGTCACAGCCTCTCGCCCTTGACATCAAAGCGATCGCCCTTGACACCTGCTACACCAGCTGACACCTGCTACACCAGCTGACACCTGCTGACCCCTCCTTCACCCCGGCACGCCAGCTGACCATCAAGCAATCACCCTCACCCTTAAAAGGCCTCCACTGTGGACCAGTCTTCGCTGGAACGTCGCCATTCATGGACGTCTGCCTGCCTACCTGCCACTGAGCCACCTCCTGCTCTACCCCCGAGATCGGTCACTTCAGTAAAGACTTGATTCTTCCCTTACCTGGTTGTCCCGTCTGCTTTTGGGTTCTTTCCTGATACGTGACACAGACAAACAGAAAGTCAGAAGGAAAGAAAAAGTCAGAAAGAAAGAAAGTCAGAAAGAAAGAAAGAAAGAAAGTAATAAAGAAAGACGGACAGACAGACAGACAGACAGAAAGAAAGGAAGTCAGAAAGAAAGAAAGGAAAAAAGTCAAAAGAAAGAAAGAAAAAGACAGAAAGTGGTGGGTGTCTGGTGGATATGTGGTGGATGTGTGGTGGGCATATGGTGGATGTGTGGTGGATATATGGTGGATGTGTGGTGGGCATATGGTGGATGTGTGGTGGGCATATGGTGGATGTGTGGTGGGCATATGGTGGATGTGTGGTGGGCATATGGTGGATGTGTGGTGGGCATGTGGTGGATATATGGTGGATGTGTGGTGGAGATGTGGTGGATGTGTGGTGGAGATGGGGTGAATATGGGGTGAATGTGTGGTGAATGTGAGGTGGAGATGGGGTGAATATGGGGTGGAGATGTGGTGGGTATCTGGTAAGTTTTCCTCTTTCTAAATGTCATGTTCTACATTTCAGGTGGTGACATTCATAAAAGTTGGAAAATAAATGATCAACAGGCTCCCGCTGCCGTCTCCAGATGTGTGTGTGTGTGTGTGTGTGTGTGTGTGTGTGTGTGTGTGTGTGTGGGTGCTGATGGCTTCCAGAGGAGCCTGACACACAACACCACAGCCTCAAGGTGTGTGCCACTCATTTCCTGGGGTTTAATTAAAAGCAAATGAACGAGACCCCCCCCTTTTAATTGGCTTAATGTCTGCATGTTGCCCTGCTGACTCCCACCATGAGCCCTTTGGAGTCAGGGGGCTCGTTAGCACGCGGCTCTGCAGCCGGTCCTGGGAACACATGACTAACAGAGACGTGGACAGCAGGTACCCCAGGACCTCAGCACGCTCTGAGGGTTTGCAGCCCACTCTGGACCTCTGCTTCTGCTGATCATTCCTGATCATCCCTGATCATTACTGATCATCCCTGGTCATTTCTGATCATTACTGATCGTTACTGATCATTCCCTGATCATTACTGATCATTAGTTATCATTCCTGGTCATTCCTGATCGTTACCTGATCATTACCTGATTATTACTGATCATTACTGATCGTTGCTGATCGTTACTGATCGTTACCTGATCATTACCTGATCATTAGTGATCATTCCTGATCATTACTGGTCGTTACTGATCATCCCTGGTCATTTCTGATCATTCCTGATCGTAACTGATCATTACTGATCATTACTGATCGTTACTGATCATTACTGATCATTACCTGTTTATTACTTATCATTACTGATCGTTACCTGATCATTACTGATCAGCACCTGTTTATTACTGGTCATTCCTGATCATCTGTGATCGTTACTAATCATTAGTGATCATTACTGATCGTTACCTGATCATTACTGATCAGTACCTGTTTATTACTGGTCATTCCTGATCATCTGTGATCGTTACTGATCATCCCTGATCATTACTGATCATCCCTGGTCATTTCTGATCATTACTGATCGTTACTGATCATTCCCTGATCATTACTGATCATTAGTTATCATTCCTGGTCATTCCTGATCGTTACCTGATCATTACCTGATTATTACTGATCATTACTGATCGTTGCTGATCGTTACTGATCGTTACCTGATCATTACCTGATCATTAGTGATCATTCCTGATCATTACTGGTCGTTACTGATCATCCCTGGTCATTTCTGATCATTCCTGATCGTAACTGATCATTACTGATCATTACTGATCGTTACTGATCATTACTGATCATTACCTGTTTATTACTTATCATTACTGATCGTTACCTGATCATTACTGATCAGCACCTGTTTATTACTGGTCATTCCTGATCATCTGTGATCGTTACTAATCATTAGTGATCATTACTGATCGTTACCTGATCATTACTGATCAGTACCTGTTTATTACTGGTCATTCCTGATCATCTGTGATCGTTACTGATCATTACCTGATCATTACTGATCATTAGGGATCATTTCTGATCATTCCTGATCGTTACTGATCATTACTGATCGTTATCTGATCATTACCTGATTATTACTGATCATTACTGATCGTTGCTGATTATTATTGATCGTTAGCTGATCATTCCTGATCATTACCTGATTATTACTGATCATTCCTTATCATTACTGATCGTTACCTGATCATTACTGATCATTACCTGTTTATTACTTATCATTACTGATCATTACTGATCGTTACTGATCAGTACCTGTTTATTACTGGTCATTCCTGATCATTTGTGATCGTTATTGATCATTAGTGATCATTACTGATCGTTACCTGATCATTACTGATCAGTAGCTGTTTATTACTGGTCATTCCTGATCATCTGTGATCGTTACTGATCGTTACTGATCATGTGGACACGTGAGGGATGTGAGCGTGGCTTCTAGGTGTATGCACCATCTTCGTGAGTTTGACTTGTGCGTGTGTAGTATTTTGGTGTTTTGGTAACCCGGCAAATCAAAATGCAAGTCTGTTGCATTCACATGGAAATGTCCACATTCTTCATTTCAACTGTCTGTTGCAGATCTTTTTTTTTTACAATATATTTATTGTTTTTTAACAATATATTTATTGTTTTTTAACAATATATTTATTGTTTTTTTAACAATATATTTATTGCTTTTTTAACAATATATTGATTGCTTTTTAACAATATATTTATTGTTTTTTAACAATATATTTATTGCTTTTTAACAATATATTTATTGCTTTTTTAACAATATATTTATTGCTTTTTAACAATATATATTTTTTAACAATATATTTATTGCTTTTTAAAAATATATTTATTGTTTTTTTAACAATATATTTATTGCTTTTAACAATATATTTATTGCTTTTTTAACAATATATTTATTGTTTTTTAACAATATATTTATTGCTTTTTAACAATATATTTATTGTTTTTTTAACAATATATTTATTGCTTTTTAACAATATATTTATTGTTTTTTTAACAATACATTTATTGTTTTTTTAACAATATATATATTTTTTTCAGTTTGCAAATCACATCAAATTGTACATCAACAGTACAGAACACAGCAAACATTTGTCACCCTGTTCTCCATCCCGTAACCCAATCCCTAACCACTTAAGTACTAAAAGATAATTATATAAGATAAATAAATTACATAACCGAAAGTAACGAGAAGGGGAAAAGGAAAAACCAATAAAAAGACAGAAGATGTAAAGGGTGTTTTTCTGGTCGGTGTGCAGGATCCTATGAAGCTGCCCTCCTTCCCCAGAGCTTGTTCTGGCTGAAGCGGGTTGCCAACATTAACATCATGCCTTAAGAAGTACACAAAGGGTCTCCAGATATCATTAAACATCCTGTTTACATCTAACAATACACCTTATAACATCCTGTTTACGTCTAACAATACACCTTATAACATCCTGATTATATCTAACAATACACCTTATAACATCCTGTTTACATCTAACAATACACCTTATAACATCCTGTTTACATCTAACAATACACCTTATAACATCCTGATTATATCTAACAATACACCTTATAACATCCTGTTTACATCTAACAATACACCTTATAACATCCTGTTTACATCTAACAATACACCTTATCTTTTCCATTGACACGTTTGACGCCATTTCTTTGATCCACATTCCAAGCCTTGGTCCATCAACATTTTTCCAACTAAGAGCCGTTATAGCTTTAGCTTGTAATATACACCTGTCTATGAAGCTGAACTCTCTGCGTTGTACATGTGGGTTGGTATAGTGAGGGAAAGTTAGGAAAATCTGGGGAGTAAAGCATTACCAAGAAATGTCTTCATGAATGTGTTCATAGAGGTGTGTAATAACATGTATTAAAATGTTGAAATTCAACTCCAGGGGGAAACCCTGAAAAAACCTGATCAAAGTTGGGGTATTGACACCAGTATTAAAAAAACCAACTTCCGGTTTAGGATAAAAGGCTACCAAAAAAATTTTGTACATAATTTTCTGAACAAAAAAGTCTCTTGGGGTAAGTCTCTAACTCACTCGTGTGATTTTTTTATGATTTTTAAAAGTTTTTTTTATTTTTTATTCTTTTATCCCGTTCTTAAGGCCCTTTCCATCCACCCCTGTTGTGGTTACACCGCCCCGAGCTGCCTCCCCGGCACGTTCAAGCCACTCCCCCAGCTCGGACGCGCCGGAAACATCCGAGCGCTCGGCTCGCGCTCCGAGGAGACGAGCGCTGCACTGTACCAGGTGTTTGCCATCATCCATCAGGCACACCTGCGGCAATCAGGCAGCCTTCTACAAGAAGCCTCCCAGAACGTCTCTCAGTGCTTCGACGTACTGAACCCTGCGATAAAGTTCTGACAAGCCCTCCAGCGTTCCTTGCATTCTGTTTATTCCCCAGTGTCTTATCTTCGTGTCTCTGTTTCCTCCCAAGACTCTCCCTCCGCGATTTCCACTGCTCCCCGCGTCTCCCTCGTCCCCAGCGACCTTCACGTTTTTCCCCGGACCTCTCCTGCGATCTCCCCCCTTGTCCCTCTACCTGGACCCCTCCTATCGGACTCGACTTCCCGGATCTCGGACCCGGACTTCCTCGGACAACCCCTCTTGGATCACGGACTGGACTTTCTTGCCAGGTGCACGCACATTATTTCAACACCTCCTGGTCATTTACATACCGCACCACACATTGGCTAAAAACCCTCACACATTGTTATACACGCAAACCACGGGACACCACACATAGTTTACTCACACATCCCACTAACAGGACGCCTTTTTTCACCATACATTCCCCTCCCACAATAAAACCACCTTTTGGATTTTGAAGTCATCCTGTGTCTGTCTGCCTTGGGTTTCGCCACACGGGTCGGGTTCTGGTGCGCGAGCATAACAATTCCCCTTATTGAGCTAGTAGGAACGTTAGTTTACAGCAGCTGTTTTCTCGGTTCGGGGTTACAGTGGTGCACTTCCGCTGCGCTGGCTTAGGCGTTTGTTGTAATGGTGGAAGGAATAAATGGTGCACGTTGTGTAGCCGAAAGAGAAAGTTGTCACGACTCCTGCTTGAGCTCCTCTACAGTAGGGCTATTGTCGTTACACTTTCCTGACGGAACATTCCCACGTCAGGTCCGCCTCGGTCATTCCAAGAGACTGGATAAACGTGTCCACTTCTGCCGGAGTCTGGAAGGAGTGACACCTCTCATCGTGTGTCTCCAGGAGCCGGGCTGGAAACACCAGGAGCCGAGCTGGAAAGCGGATTCTGTGCTTGTGAGTCCCCTTGTCTCGCAGCTGCTTTCGCACCTCACCGGTGACGCGCTGCATCCTGTGCACACCGGAAAACGAACTTGCTCGTTATTGTAAAGGACCTTTCCTTTGGTTCTGGCGGCCTTCAGAACTCTCTCCTTGTCCTTAAATTTCAAGAACTTCATAATAAATGTCCTTGGACGTGTCGGGCGCGAGTCGTTGTTTGGTGGACCACCGATTCTCTGAGCCCGCTCGATTACCAAGGCCTCTCGTGGTTCCAAGCCCAGAGCCTCCGGTAGCCACTTTTCCAAAAACGCAGCTGCGCCCTGGCCCTCTACCTTCCCCGGTAACCCCACCATTCTCACGTTGTTTCGCCGACTTCTGCATCCCAAGTCGTCCACTTTGTTGGCGAGATTTTTAACGGTGCTTTCCAATGTGCTCACTGTGGATAGTAGCCCATTCAGGGTGTCTCGTCCGCATCACAAGTCCGTTGTTCTGCGTGTGCTATACGCCCTGTGCATTCTGGCACCTGCTTTCTGACATCCGTAATTGTTGCTTGCGCAACATCCATTCGCTTATAAAGTCCACTTTTCAAGGACACCATGGCCTCCATGATATCTTTATTGCTATTTGTGGTGTTCCCAACACAGAATATTAACCAGTGTGGGTTGGTTGGTTTTGAATGTGCACATTCAAATGTGATTGGTGCTGAATGAGGTGGTCAGCTATTGGTTGTTCCTGAAGCGTATATAAGGCAGAATCGCCACCAGGGCGTTCTCTTGGTACTCCGCTCTACTCGGGATAGCTAGGTTGTTACAGCGTAATAATAAATATACTACGTTACTGTCATAAGTCTGCCGTGTGCACTTTCCAGTTCTCTACTTAAACAGTTTAGAACAGTATTAGTGTTTCATACACGACAGTTTGGCGACGAGGATGGGATGTTTAAGTTGGAAGTCAGAGTTCGCATGTCAAGCAGCTCCAGCGAGGCAGAAGTCAACGACGAACAACCAGGGAGACGTTCGGTGAGTGAAAGGACCGTCGAACAGAAGATGGCATTCGGTAAGCCAGAAGATTTCCACTTCGAGGAAAGTGAGGGAAGTTTTGATAGTTATCGCCAGCGGTTAGAGCAGTACTTCACAGCAGATGGATTGGACACTCGAGAGGAGAAAACCAAAGCGGTATTTCTTACGGTGGTAGGAAAAAGGGCGCATAGCTTGCTGATGGATTTGTGCACCAGATAAGCCATCGGGTAAAACGTATGAAGTACTGGTGGGAATGCTAGAAAAGCACTACATCCCGAAAACCGACTTTATTGCCGAGAGATGCAAGTTTCACGGAAGAAACCAAAAGGAAAACGAAACAGTGAGTACATTGCAAGTTCGAGAAAGTTAGCAGCCACATGCAAATTTGGAGCATTTCTAGATGAAGCACTGCGTGACAGGTTGGTCTGTGGAGTTAAGAGCAGTGAGCTAAGAGATCGGTTACTCAACGCGGCTCACACAAAAGACTTAACGTTACTGCTCGCAGTTGAAATGGCGCTTTCTTTTGAGGTAACAAAAGGCAACAGTGCGCAACAGTTTGCACAGAGAGGCTATAAAGCTAATGTGGCGGAAAAGAAGGCTACCCTAAAGCATAGAGAGGCTACGGTAAAGTCTACAGCTAATGGAAAGCCCTGCTATCGCTGCAATGGAAAAGGCCACAGACCGGATGAATGCAGGTTCAAGGACGCAGAGTGTCACCAGTGCAAGAAAAAGGGACACACCGCAAAAGCATGCCGTTCACCTAAAGAAGGAAGCCATGGCAAGGCATCGAGAGGGACCAGGCATTTGGAATGTTGCCACGCTCTCAAGCACGGGACATGTACAAATTCCAGCGCTATCAAGCAGCAGGGAAGACTTGGTTGCCACGCTCCCCAGCACGTGGACCAGAGCAACGCTCACAGTCTTCGGGCAGATGGAGATCCTATCCAGCCTCAGCTCTGCAGTGCCAGAGACGACTGCTGTGTGCCGACAAGGCGCATGGTGGATGCTGTACAGAACATTGACACTGGTCAGACATTGGACAGTGGAGGGGCCGAGCTTTTTGCAATGGACACGGGTAAAGGTGACATTGTGAAACCCTACTATGTGTATGTCAGTGTAAATGGTACAAGGGTGAAAATGGAGGTAGACACTGGCGCAGCCGTGTCAGTGATATCTGAAACTATACTTAAACGCTGGTTTAAAGATGTGAAACTTAGTCCTGCAAATTGTGTGCTGAAAACCTACAGTGAGGAATCCTTGCCGTTGATAGGAAAATTCGCAGCAAAGGTGAAATGCAAGGAACGCTCAGAAAAGCTAGAACTACTAGTCGTGAAAGGAAGAGGTCCTGCATTAATGGGCAGAGACTGGATAAGCCAATTAAAGCTAGACTGGTCAAGAGTCAACAGAGTGGCTCATGATACAGTGGATGATGTGTGTGCCAGACATGCATCAGTGTTCAAACCTGAGCTAGGCAAGTTAAAAGGTATTGAAGCCAGACTACATGTAGTTCCAGATGCTGTGCCCAAGTTCTGTAAGCCTAGAAACGTGCCTTATGCATTAAGAGAAGCCGTAGAGAGAGAACTGGCAAAATTGGAAGCTGAAGGTGTCATCTCACCCATTAATTACAGTGAGTGGGCAGCTCCAATAGTTTGTGTGCCTAAAAAGGATGACAGTGTGAGAATATGTGGAGACTACAAGGTCACCATCAATCCATGGTTGAATGTGGAACAGTATCCACTACCCAAAACCCAAGATTTATTTGCTAAACTAGCAGGAGGTCAGCAGTTTACCAAATTAGACTTGTCGCAGGCTTATCAGCAAGTTCTGTTAGAGGACAATTCAAGACATTACCTAACTATCAACACACACAGAGGGTTGTATCACTACAATACGTTACCCTACGGTGTTGCTAGCGTCCCTGCTATTTTTCAAAAGATTATGGATCAGGTTCTTCAGGGCATGGAAGGGGTCATCTGTTATTTAGATGACATCTTAATTACTGGAAAAGATACAGAAAGGCACCTGACTAACTTGGAAGAGGTGCTTAGTAGACTTCAAACTTACAATCTCAGGGTTAAAAGAGAGAAGTATGCATTCATGCAGAACAGCGTTTCATACTTAGGGCATGTCATTGATGCCATGGGCATACATCCAATGAAGGAAAAGACAGATGCTATTCAGAGGGCTCCAGTTACGAAAAATGTAACTGAACTCAGGTCATTCTTAGCTCTGTTAAACTACTATGGGAAGTTTATCCACAATCTATCTACTCTGATTCATCCAATAACAGCATTGCTGCATAAAGATGCAACCTGGGAATGGTCAGAGAAATGTCTAAGTGCATTTGATAGTGCAAAGAAGTCTCTTCAGTCAGATAAATTGTTAGTACATTTTGATGCAGAGTTACATATCATACTAGCATGTGATCCTTCTCCTTATGGAGTTGGTGCTGTAATCAGCCACAAAATGAAAGATGGAAGTGAGAGACCTATCGCATTTACATCCAGAATGTTAACTAAAACAGAACAGAATTACTCTCAACTGGAAAAAGAGGCACTGGGTCTTGTTTTTGGAGTTATGAAATTCCATGAGTATCTTTATGGAAGGAAATTCTTGTTATTGACAGACCACAAGCCACTGTTGAAAATTCTGGGGCCTAAAACAGGTGTGCCAACACTGGCCGCCGCTAGATTACAAAGGTGGGCTCTAATTTTGGCAGCGTATACATACGAAATCCAGTACAAGAAGTCAGAGCAGCATAGCAATGCTGATGCTTTATCAAGATTACCTGTGAAGCCTGATGTAGATGTGGTGTCAAACCCAATTTACAGTGTCTTACCTGGAAGGCTTACCTCTTACTGCTAGAGAAATAGCCAAAGAAACAGACAGAGATCCTGTGTTAAGAGTGGTTAAACAGTTGGTGTTAACTGGATGGCCTAAACATGTACAGGATGAGTCACTGAAGCCTTATTTTCAGAGAAAATTAGAGCTTAGCATTGAGGATGACTGTTTATTATGGGGTTACCGTGTGGTAGTGCCTGATAAACTAAGAGACAGGCTATTGTCGGAATTACATGAGCACCACTGGGGAATAGTTAAAATGAAGTCCCTCGCCAGAAGTTTATTCTGGTGGCCTACATTAGATGACAGTATTGAACGTGAAGTGAATCAGTGAATCAGTGTACTATTTGTCAGCAGCAGCGTAGTATGCCTGCTACCGCACCGATACATACATGGAAATGGTCTTCGAGTCCATGGGAAAGAGTACATCTTGATTTTGCTGAGGACCACAAGCAGATGTTTTTAGTAGTGATGGATGCCTATGCTAGATGGCCAGAGATAGTTCCCATGATCACTACTACTTCATCTAAGACAATTGAAGCAATGAGAAATTTATTTGCAGCTTATGGGTTGCCTAAAGAGGTTGTAACTGATAACGGACCTCAGTTCGTATCGCAAGAGTTTGAGTTTGAGTAAAAATGGAGTAAAACACATCAAGTCACTTGCATACCATCCTGCAAGTAACGGTTTAGCTGAAAGATTGGTCCAAAATCTTAAGAAATCCCTTGCAAAGAATAGAGCCATTGGTGGTATGACGCTTGAGCACTGTGTAGCAAATGTTCTGATGGGGTACAGAAACACACCCCATACTAAGACAGGAAAGACCCCAGCTGAGCTATTTCTGAGAAGACAGGTGAGAACCAGGTTGTGTCTTATCAAACCAGAGTTCTCTCAGAGAATGCAGACCGAGTCTGAACCAAATCTTCCCCGTGTTAGGTCTTTTAAGATTGGTCAACACGTGTTGGTAAAAAACTACAGGGGAGGGGAGAAATGGCTGAATGGAGTTATAAGTGAAGTGTTGGGTCCTGTCACATACAGTGTTGAAGTAAATGGAAATTGTGTGAAAAGACATGTGAACCAGATGTTGGGTGTCAAGGGAAATCCAGATCAGACTCAAATGGACTCTTGTGATGGAGCTTCTTGGGAGATTGATAATTTCAATGCAGACACTGATGTGTCAGAACATCCTGAACCACAGGTTGTGGAAGAACGACCTGTAGAACCACCACCGCCAGTTGTGGAAAGGAACACTCGTCCTGGGGGACAGACGTCCTCCTGATAGACTGAATTTGTGACTGACATGCAGATTGGTTATTGAAAAAAAAAAGAAATCTGTAATGTAATGTATGGTTACTGTTGAAGAAATACTGTACATGGTTATGAGCTTAAGAGCAAAAAGGATATGTTAGAATCCTAGAAAAAAAATGAAGTTTGAATTTACAGGGGAGGAGCTGTGGCGTTCCCAATGCAGAATATTAACCAGTGTGGGTTGGTTGGTTTTGAATGTGCACAGATCAATGTGATTGGTGCTGAATGAGGTGGAGGTCATCTATTGGTTGTTCCTGAAGAGTATATAAGGCAGAATCGCCACCAGGGCGTTCTCTTGGTACTCCGCTCTACTCGGGATAGCTAGGTTGTTACAGCGTAATAAATATAGTGCCGTGTGCACTTTCCAGTTATCTACTTAAACAGTTTAGAACGATATTTGTGTTTCATACACTACACTATTCTTGTCTGGGTCCAATATTTGGCCATCTCCTTCGTCGAGGTCGTCCTCCATGTCGGCCATGACGTTGCTCGTTTCTTCGCCCTCCGAATGTTCGTCCTCGTATCGTGGTTTCTTGTGGCCCGTTTTGCCACTGTTTCGTGACATTTTCGATTCCCGTTACTGTTATAAACGTGCTGCTTGATTTTAAATAAGATTCTGATTAGTGTGGTAGGATTGATTGCATGCTAGCAGCAGAGCTTAAAAGTTGCGACCTCCTAGCACCTCGCCATAACCGGAAGTCCTGTTGCAAATCTTTGAAACACTAGAACGACCAAGGCGGTCATTATGACCGTGTTGGATTTTCAAAGTTCAATAATTTTGTGAAAAATAAGAGATACAGACCTGCCGCTCGCTGAATTCGACTAAAATTACACATATTTGCATTAAAATAAGTTTTAGATCAATTGCACAAAAAAGTTAGGATAAGATCTGTTAAAGTGTGTTGTTTCCTTCTACTAATGAGACGTTACAACTCGTTTCAACCCCACTGGGCTATAGACTTTAATAACTTCGGCACGTAAGGTTATGCATCATGCTCGGTCCGTTATTTCAGGTGCAACAACATAAACGACCCCTGTGTAAACAAGGAACTAAACAATGGTTCCTAACAATAGTTCCTATTGTTACATCCTTTCTCTTTTCAGAGTTTCTTCTTTTTTAGAACCTTTAATAAATTTTTTTAATTGTCTATTGCTGTAAACAATAAAATACAAACAAAACTCTTTGCTACTAACAGTGTACGAATATCAACATTCAAAATGTTTTTCATATTAACAATGACATATATTTATCAGTTACTTATAGCTCCTAATGAAAATGAACATTAAAAACGACTGCGTATCAAAGTGCTATGGCTTTTCTTCACAGTTTAACATAACCAATGTTTACATGAATACCTCAACTTGCAGATAACCAGGTGAACAAGAACACATGTACACAACATTTGTGATTCACTTTTTTTCCTTTTTTTTTATTCATGCCCCCCCCAAGTCCATTAGTGCTACAGATCCATTCATCTGTGTGAGGTCACAAAGTCTTTGTATCGCTGCGGCTGGACAACAGAGCGGCCTGATCTGGTGGTAACAGGGTTGGCCCTGTCACCAGTGTCCTTGGTTTTGTGTCCTGCTAAGACACTGCGAGAAGGAACACTCTCTGAATGTCCGGGTTCAACACTCTCTGGCTGACTGGGGCTGCTGAGCTCCATGTCCATAGTGTCAGTGAAGATTGCTCCTGGTGCATGCCTGAGGTGTCTGCGATTTCTCCTGATGAAACCACCCGTGTGCAGCTAGACCTCATAGGATCTCCTATCGACCGGCCTCAGCACCTTGCCCACTCTCTAGCCAGTGTGGGGTGCGAGAGGCTGAACTCTCACACATTCACCTGGGGCAAGCGTGTCCAAGTCTTTAGCCGACCTGTCGTAGTATGCCCTCTGCCGTTGTTGGTTATTTTGTAAATCCTGTTTCACCTGCACAACTTTCGGCTGTAACAGGCTTGCCTTGGTTGGCAGTAGTGTTTTGGTACGGCGACTGAGCAGCCGCTGTGCTGGTGTGGTATCAGTACCCTGTGATGGTGTGTTGCGGTGGTCCAGAAGGGCGAGTTAAGGATCCTGTCCAGCAACCTTGGCTTTGAGCAAGAGTCTTTTTGCTGTCTTAACGGCTGACTTAGCTTTGCCGTTGCTTTGCGGGTAACCTGGTGATGAGGTTTTATGTTAAAATCCCCACAGTTGACTGAACTTCTGGAATTCTTGTGACGAATACTGTGGGCCATTGTCCGAGATTACAATATCAGGGATACCTTGGCGGGCAAAATGAGCTTTCAGCTTCTGTATCACTGTGTTTGACTTGGTATCTGCCAGGTAATCTATTTCTCAAAAATTTGAGAAAAAATCAACAATTATGAGGTAGTCTTTGTTTTCAAACATGAACAGATCCGTGCCCACCTTTGCCCACGGCCTGCTTGGCACATCATGTGACATTAGTGTTTCTTTTTGTTGCTTAATGTCCATTGATCTGCAGATGTCACACTTTGCTATATATGATTTTATTTGGTCGTTCATGCCCTGCCGATAGACACACTCCCTAGCCCTCCGTAGGCATCCTTCCACACCCAGATGTGATGCGTGTAGGCGGCAAGTGATGTCTTTCCTCAATGCATCAGGGACGACAGCGTGCTCACTCCTGAACACTATTCCATCTTGGTGGCTTAACTCCTCTTGGAATGAGAAGTAGGGCTTGATTTCCCTTGGTGTTTTTGACTTATCGTCTGGCCATCCTTGCTGCATCATTTTGATGAGAAGCTGCAGTGTTTCATCCTCTTTTGTGGCAGATCGTATATCATGTAGCCTGTCTGCTGCGATAGGTAAGTGTTGTGCCATGTTGACAGTCTCTAGTTCTGCATCCGGTGCACTCTCAGGAAGATAAGCTCTGCTCAGAGTGTCTGCTAGCAGCATGTCTCTACCTGGCACATATACTACATCTAGATCATACTTTTGTATGCGCAGCATCATTCCCTGCAGCCTTTTGGGTGCACTTAGTAGAGGTTTTCTCACTATTGTTTCCAACGGCTTGGGATCACTTTGCACCGTCACTTTTCGGCCGTATGTGTACTGGTGAAATCTTTCCATGCTAAAAACCATTGCTAAGAACTCCTTTTCTATTTGTGCATACCCACGCTCTGTTTGAGTGAGTGCTCTGCTTGCAAATGCTATTGGCTTACCCATCTGCATGAGCGCTGAGCCTAAGCCTGTGTCTGAAGCGTCACACTGCACTGTGAGTTCCTCATCTGGGTTGTAATATTTCAGTACTGGGACCTTTGCTATAGTCTCTTTCAATTTGAGGAAAGCCTCCTCGTGCTGTGCTGTCCAGTTCCACTCCCTGTTTTTGTGTGTCAAATCTCTCAACACTATGCACTGGTCTGAGAGGTGGGGACAAAACTTGGCTAGATAATTTACCATACCTAGCAGCCTTTGCACTCCTTTCACATCAGTCGGTGCCGGCATCTTCTCAACAGCAAGCACTTTCTCTGGATCCGCCCTGAGTCCATCAGCCGTCAGGCGGTGTCCAATGTATGTGGTCTCCTTTTGTCTCAGCTTGAATTTGTCTTTGTTCAGCTTGATGTTCTTTTGTCTGCATCTTTCAAGAAACAGTCTCAGTTTTCCATCATGGTCACGCTCAGCTTCCTCCTGTGTTTCCCCTTGGCCTGTGATCAGTACATCGTCAGCTATAATTTACAAGCCCGGTACACCGTCCAGCGCTTGTGTGAGCTTTCTCTGAAAGATTTCTGGGGCCGGACTTATCCCCATTGGCATCCTCAGCCACCTGTAACATCCGAATGGAGTGGCAAATGTTAAATAGCTGGACTCCTCCTCCAGCTGCACATGCCAGAATCCACTCTTGACATACACACTGTGAACACTTTTGCTTTTGACAAGTCCGGTAAAATGTCCTCAATGGTTGGCAGTGGGAAATGACTGCGCTTTAGAGCTTTGTTCAAAGGCTTGGGATCGATACACACTCTTGGTTTCCCACTTGGTTTCTGTACCACCACCATTGCACTGATCCAATCTGTACTGCATTCCACAGGTGTTATGATCCCTCTTTGCTGTAGGTCCTGTAGCTCGTCCTTCAGTGGTTTCATCATGGCGACTGGGACCCGCCTCTTTGGCAGCTGTACTGGTTTCACTGTGCTGTCCACCTCTATTTTGTATTTTCCCTCGAGGCAGCCATCGCCAATGAACACATCAGCATACTCATCTTTAATTTGTCCCATTATCCACTGTCCTGTTGTTGTTTCTGTTGTGACAATACTGTCTATTGTCATGATGTTTTCATATTGCACTTTTATCAATTTCATGGCCTCACTGGCTCTCCTACCCAGCAGAGGCACTGTACCAGCTGCATTCACCACCTGGAACTCTAAGCGATATAGCTTGTTGTTTCTCGGGTTTCTTATTTTCACTTTACATTTTCCCAGTGGTTTTAATTTGGTTTTATTGTACATTACTAGTACACTCTTCGTGTGTTCTAATTTGGCATCTGGATTCAGCAAGTTAATTGGGATGATATTGCAACTGGCACCACAGTCTATTTGGAATTTGATCATGTCCTTGCCTAGAAGCATGCCAGCATAGAGAAGCTGAGTTTTCTTCATTTTCTCAGTTTCTTTTACATCCTCTACAGTCTCTGTATGCACATCTTTCCCTGTGTCAGTCTCTACTGCATCCACAGTTTTTGTCTCAGTTTCAGTGACACAGGTGATAATATCTTCATATTCATCACTCTCAGATTCAGTTGTTATTTTACTCACATATTTCTTTTTCCTTAGTTCCGGTTTTACTCTGCATTTTGCTGCAAAGTGGTTCTCTCTTCCACACTTTGTGCACTTCTTCCCAAACGCTGGGCACTTTAGTTTACTTTTCTCATGCGTTTTTCCACAATATCTGCACTCCACAGTGTTGC
Source organism: Lampris incognitus (assembly GCF_029633865.1). NCBI lineage: Eukaryota > Metazoa > Chordata > Actinopteri > Lampriformes > Lampridae > Lampris > Lampris incognitus. The sequence continues at coordinate 32,100,083 of NC_079230.1, forward strand.
TCGTCTGTTTCCGATACTGTGCTCCTTGCACAGCATGTACCTCTTCCACCATCGATCCCGAGATGGTTTTCACATTGTCCTTTGAGAGCTCAGCGGCTCTGCACAGCTGCAAACATGTGTCCAGTGTCAAGTCTTTCTCTCGGAGCAGTCTTTCTCTTACGACTGTGTTGTTACCTCCACACACAATCCGATCCCGAATGAGCGAGTCTCTCACTGTCCCAAAGTTGCATGTTCTTGCCAACACTCTCAGTTCCATGACATAATGGTCTATATTTTCACTGGTGCCCTGGTTTCTTGTAAAAAAACGATAACGTCCCACAGTCTCGTTAACGCTGGGGTCGCAGTGATCATCAAACTTCTTGATGACGTCATCTAACCTCCATGCATCCTTCGGTGTGTCGCCCAGTAACGTGTCCATAAGTTCCCTGCCGCTCTCCCCGACAAGATAGCTGAACAGTTTCACCCTCTGTTTGTCATCGGCGTCAGCCATGGCTGAATCCACATACGGAGCAAACTCGTCCCTCCAGGCCTTCCATGTCCTCGAAAGGTTGCTTGAGTCCAGACATAACGTTTGCGGTGGTTTTAGCCCATCCATGTCACACGGCAGTCTCACACTAGCAGCTAATGCTAACATATACTGAACGTTGCTTAGCAACACTAACCGCTCTCCCGCTCCTAGAAACTTTTCCGCACCAAACTTCAAACCGAGTCGTCCGCCGCTGCCACCATGTTAAAGTGTGTTGTTACCTTCTACTAATGAGACGTTACAACTCGTTTCAACCCCACGGGGCTATAAACTTTAATAATAACTTCGGCACGTAAGGTTATGCATCATGCTCGGTCCGTTATTCCAGGTGCAACAACATAAACGACCCCTGTGTAAACAAGGAACTAAACAATGGTTCCTAACAATAGTTCCTATTGTTACACTAATAAGATTGTAGTGAACACAAATGGCTCCACGTGGGCAATCTGAGTTTCCCAAAGAAATGGCAAAGCCACTTGTGAGTGGGTGTCCTTCACTATGGTTGACTTCACCTGTTTCTGTCTCAGGACAAACCAGAGTACCTTTTAGGGAACCAGAGTAAATAAAACAAAGTGTGAAGTTGAAAAAAAAACGACATTCTGCCGCTGATGAGTAACAAGCCTTGTGGGAAAACGCCCCGGCCCAGAAACCACTTGTAACAGGAGTTCATGATAAAGTCAGAACCGGAAATAAAGCAGCGCCTGGTGCGCCCGCCGCCTGACTGAACGAATGCGTTAACACAGCGGCGGAACGCCTCTAGTGGCGACAGACGGCATTACAAGCGTGGCGTCGTACATGTGGTCTTCAGGGGAAGTAAGAAATCAAGACATGGCTCGGGTATAAACATAATTCCTGCGATTTGCGATTCTTTTGATTATTATACCCAGTTTGGGGTGGCTGCTGGGCACCGGCACCGTGAAAACCAGGATGAGAAAAGACCGGTATTGTGACAAGGTCTAGTCTAGTGTGCTTGATTCACCTGCTTCACACATTCAAATACTCATGTACTCGTTGTACATTCAACAATGACTTCAATAAGAGAGCCCGCCGTGTTAAGTACACAAGACCACGTGGCACGTTCAGTTGCGTTATCCAGTGCACACACCTATACACGGTCCCACAGTGCTTAGCTGGGTTGTTTATGGCGGAAACTGCCACAAATGACCTGCGTACAATTCTCAACATGTACGTTTGAACACCTCTATAAATACTGCAATCTTACTGTCAGGACTTGCTTAAACGTATTTAGCCCTTCATAATTGCAGTGGTATTATAGCGTCACCTAGTGGACGTTACAGCTATGAACGCCGAGAGAAGGGAAAATGAAAGTTGCACACACGTGTAGAGACGCAACTACTCGTTTACTGGAAATGGATAAGAGCTGAGATCATCCACGGAGGCTTCCCCTTCCCAGCTCCATCTCACCGCACATAAAGGGAATGTGGGTGTTGCCACACGGCTGATTCAGAGTCTCCTGCCGACCCGGAATCAGAGTTGCTTTACAAATTGCCGAGGCACATTTTTCCACCTGTGATGTGGAGCCATGTTGTACAGTGATGTGCTGTTGCACATCACAGCCTTCGAATTTAAGACGCCAGCAATGAAAGTGAGCCAACCAAACACGTGCTTATCAAATAAATCAGTCTCCAGGACCACCTGGTCTTTATTGAGGAACCCCGAGGTGACTACAGCCGTGCTTTTGTCCACATCGTGTCAGTTCACTGGTGGACTCCAAAATGAGCAACATGCGGAGGACTCATGCAGATACAGAATGGGTTCTATAAAGGCAGAGGTCACCTTCTGACCCTAAAACCTGGGTGGAGCAGTTCAACACTCTGACATGCAAGTTACCCATGGCCAGCGCACATGGTCGGATTGAGGTGCAGTCATGTAAACGTCAGCTCTTGGCTATTGAACAGTGTTGTGTTGTAGGACTTAAGCCAAATCCCACCCGCACCAAATGAACTCTTTTCAGTAAAAGGCATCAGATTTCATTTCCAGTCACAAACCATGTTCATAAGGAACGAAGTGACACTAGATACAACACAGTGGCTCTTTATTAAAACACGTTAAAACATGGGGATGCCACAAGATCAGGTTTAAACAATGCAAGAAACCGCAGTACCAGAGAAAAAAAAGCACAAAAAAAGCCAAACAAGCTTCTCTGAAGCCACTTAAAAATACACTCCTGATGAACAGACGCAGACTCAGCCCTACAAACGCTGAACGGGAACTTAGAAGGTCCAAGCTAAAAACACTGACACATCCGATGCCGAAACACTGAGCATTTGTCCTGAGATGGCACGACTTCCCAAGCCCTTCAGCTTACACAGTCTTCTGCTGCCCCTTCTTCCCGATGAGAGATTTGTGGATGTGGGGGATGACTCCTGCAAAACAGAAGCGATTCCCAGGTTTAATGAAAACTCAGCCCAGTCAGTCGTCTTAAAAACGGCACCAGATCCCCTATACATACCGCCCCCGGCAATGGTAGCTTTGATGAGGGAGTCCAACTCCTCGTCTCCTCTGATAGCCAGCTGCAAGTGGCGCGGCGTGATGCGCTTGACCTTCAGATCTTTCGATGCATTTCCTGCCAATTCCAGAACCTGAAATGGGAAAAGAGGTTTAGTGCTGCAAGGCAGGAAAATAAGAAGGCAGCTGGAGTCAGATCCCCCCCCCCACCACCCCCAGTCGTTAACATCAGGACTGAGGATGGAGCCGTCACCTCCGCAGTGAGGTATTCAAGAATCGCCGCGCTGTAAACCGCGGCGGTGGCTCCAACCCTGCCGTGGCTGGTGGTCCTGGACTTCAGGTGTCTGTGAATGCGACCCACTGGAAACTGCAATGACAAGCGATGCACCCGAGATAAGACACGACAAATGGCAATGGCCACCAGTTTACCGGCTGATGCGGTTACCACCAATGAATGAAGGAAGGAAGTGGACTTGACGAACCTGCAAGCCGGCCCGCTGCGAGCGCGAAATAGCCTTGGTCTTGGTCTTGCCCGAGTCTTTGCCTGCCTTGCCACCAGCCTGCACAGACCACATTTTTTGGTAAGCCTGCCTGCTGGCGAAAGCCGCTAAGGACTAGTTCAATGGCTAAGCCGGCGTTACAGTGGCGCTAGCGCCGGGTAATGTGGGCGGCATTAAAGCCGGCTCCGCCGCACCGCCTGGGCAGGAGCCACGACTAGCCCACGCTAAACGCTCGTTTGAGGCAGCCAGGAGGCGCTGCCTCAAACGAGCCGGGACGGCTGCGCTAGCATGGCAGCTAACGTTAGCCTGTCTGTCGTACGCGCTAAAGAAGAAAGCGTAAGGCGCGTCGGCTCTTACGGACAAGCGCTGCTTCAAGAAACGTCTGCAGAAATGTGGAAAGCTCACCATGTTGCGAATCCTCACGTAACCCCACAAGACGGGCGGCGCACAAGTCGATTACCGGGTTTGAAATGCAACGCCCGCCCAGATTCGCCCGGAACTTATAGGGAATTCTGTCATCCGGGTACCCGCAGCAAAGACGGTAGCCAATCGGATCTCGGAGTTTGTTGCTTGACGTGTCGTCGGGCCAATCGCAGAAGGAGAACTTGGTTTTGCGGGAAAAGGAATTCATACGGTTCACAAGTCTGCTGGGAGATGTAGTTCTAACGGGTCCCGGGTCTCCACCTTCACCTCCACACGGAAAATGTATGAATAAGTAACCCCAACCATGACACAAGCAACCAATTATCACCTTTTTTTTGGGGGGGGGGTGTATGACTAAAGAGCTTTTTGATCAGACAAGCTGCTGCTATGTTAAGCTTTTTATTGCAATGCGCTACAGAAAATTCTGTTTAAAGCAGGGCTTGTTTCCATGTACACGGTAATGTCAACTGATGTTCAGAAATACAACAACTCAACACTCGCAAAGTTGTCAAGTTTTGGCCAATTTGCACAATATGCTTCAGGACTTCTGGAAGCTGATGTTACTGATCACAGAAAGGTGAATCAGTTCATCCGGATATTGGGAGAAACGTTTCATCACTCATCTAAGTCAGCGTTTCTCAACCAGGGGTCCGCGGACCCCTAGTGGTCCGTGGTGTAATTGCAAGGGGTCCGTGAAAATAAAATATCTTTAAAAAAAAGATCCTATGACATTTATAGAAATAGGATTATTTCACTCAAATGTGACTGAGACCTTTATCTACCTAAACTATAAAGGGTAACAGGACTTTTTTCTCTAATTACATCTGTTTCACAAGTGTAATTTGTTGTATTTTAATAAGAGATCTCGCTCCCGTTTGCATTGTTAAAAGTTACTGAATACATATTCTGTGTTGTTACATATATCTGAAAGTTACTGAATACATATTCTGTTTTGTTACATATATCTGAAAGTTACTGAATACATATTCTGTGTTGTTACATATATCTGAAAGTTACTGAATACATATTCTGTGTTGTTACATATATCTGAAAGTTACTGAATACATATTCTTTTTTGTTACATGTATCTGAAAGTTACTGAATACATATTCTGTGTTGTTACATATATCTGAAAGTTACTGAATACATATTCTGTGTTGTTACATATATATCTGAAAGTTACTGAATACATATTCTGTTTTGTTACATATATCTGAAAGTTACTGAATACATATTCTGTTTTGTTACATATATCTGAAAGTTACTGAATACATATTGTTTTGTTACATATATCTGAAAGTTACTGAATACATATTGTTTTGTTACATATATCTGAAAGTTACTGAATACATATTCTGTTTTGTTACATATATCTGAAAGTTACTGAATACATATTCTGTGTTGTTACATATATCTGAAAGTTACTGAATACATATTCTATTTTGTTACATATATCTGAAAGTTACTGAATACATATTCTGTTTTGTTACATATATCTGAAAGTTACTGAATACATATTCTGTTACATATATCTGAAAGTTACTGAATACATATTCTGTTTTGTTACATATATCTGAAAGTTACTGAATACATATTCTTTTTAGTTACATATATCTGAAAGTTACTGAATACATATTCTGTGTTGTTACATATATCTGAAAGTTACTGAATACATATTCTGTTTTGTTACATATATCTGAAAGTTACTGAATACATATTCTGTTTTGTTACATATATCTGAAAGTTACTGCATAAGAATTCTGTTTTGTTAACTATATCTAAGCTACAACTGAAAGCTCTTATTTTTGCCCCAAAGAGTGAATAAATGCTATAATGCAATTTAAAATGCAGTTTCTACTGTTTCTATCAAATTGCAACCCCTCCCCCAAGATCAGGTGGAGGGGTCCTCAGGGTAGATCAAAAATGTGCAGGGGGTCCAGGACCCCAAAAAGGTTGAGAACCACTGATCTAAGTGACGTCCTCAGTCTAAACCAGGGGTTCCCAACCCTGCTCCTGGAGAGCTCCCGTCCTGCCGGTTTTCACGCCAACCCCAATTCAACACACCGGATTCAATTAATCAAGGTCTTGTTTAGCAGGTGTAATCAGTAGAATCGGATGTGTTGAATTAGGGCTGGAGTGAAACCCGGCAGGGCAATAGTTCTCCGGGAGCAGGGCTGGTGACCACTGGCTGACTGCAGATATCCCCTCCCTTATTAACGATACAGTGGTATAACGAACGAAGACAACGGTCGGTTTCATATGCAGATACGGGCGGGCGCCAGGGACGGATTAAACCAATCTGGGGCCCGGGGCACAATAATTCACGAGGCCCCCCTATAACAACACCAGAGAGTCTGAATGCAATTTCACCAAGCAGTTTTGATTAGTCATGTGACTTACAGTAATCACCGGAAACAACGCAATGCATGTGATATTATTAAAGGACCTACAAAACGTTACATTATTATTATTATTATTGTTATTGTTGTTGTTATTATTATTTCACCCGTCACCAGCACTAACTGCTAAGGCACTAAAGGGTCAGACCCACCAGCCAGCGGCCAGCGTGTCTACTTATCCATGCACGTTACGCTATTTTGCCACCATGATTGAGAATTCTAGTGAAATCATGTCTTATATAAACCCTGGTAATCGACATTACCTCTTGTAATGATTATTTATAGAAGGGGTAGTCATTGGGTGGATTTCAGAGGATGTAATTTCGCTAATCTTGGGGGCCCCCAGAAGGGCAGGGCCCTGGGGCCCGGGCCCCATCGGCCCATGCATTAATCCGTCCATGGAGGGCGTGACCATTAACTACAGTTTCAATGGCAATGGCCATAATGTTAGAGAAGGACACCAGCTGTGGGGATTCTGTATGTGGCGGGAGTGTTGGAACAGTTGAGACGCGTATTTTCCAAACACCGCTTCTGCGCCAGAAGTTGGTCCACCCCAAGGACCGGTCCCCGGCACAAACGGAGCAATATAGCATAGCTGATAAGTGCCAAGAGGCCATTTTATCCAGAAAGGGCCGGTGTGGGTGCAGGTTTTTGTTCCAACTGAGCAGTCACACACCTGATCCTACTAATCAACCAGTAGAATCTTTGCTGAGGAACTTGATTAGGAAACACAGGTGTGTAATTGCTTGGTTGGAACAAAGACCTGGACCCACACTGGCCCTTTTTGGATAAGATTTCCCACCTCTGGTTAAGAGGGAACGACCATCCCTGCACCAAGAAGGGGGGAGGGGGGGTGCTAAGCGTACATCTGTCGAAATCTTACAACGCTGTGGTTGGAAACTGTAGCTGCTGTCTGTCCCTCTTCTCGCTACTCAGTAAAGGCGCTGGGCAGCAAGTGTCAACACCTTCCTTACGTTACGACTCTGAAGACAGTGGTCCACAGGTTCAATAATGCTGGACGCTGTGAAACTAAACACAAACACATAAATCTCAAATTATTGGAATGGACTTATTCATAGTCCTTTACCTGTAAGTTTTATTTTTACTTTACTTATAAGTTAGACTGCTTTAGACTTAGACTGCTTTTATTTGTCATTGCCTTATATGCATCTCATACATACAAGGGAACGAAATTACATTTCACATGGACCACATAAAAAAAGTGCATTAAAAACAAAATGACTTCTCAGACCTAAACGTCACCAGCACACCTGACACGGACAGTGAGTGAGAAGGTAAAAACGTCATTTAGTGGAAGGTCTCAGTGTTCAGGCTGTTGAGGAACCTCACAGCCTGAGGAATGACACTGTTGCGTAGTCTGGTGGAGGCAGCATGGATGCTCCAGTACTTCCTGCCAGAGGTTATGAGGGGGAAATGGACGTTGGAAGGGTGGGTGGGGTCCTTCACGATGCTGAGAGCATTCCGGGTGCACCGTGCATCATAGATGGCCTGGATGGATGGGAGAGCAGGCGGGGAGCAACGACATGACCTCTCCAGCCACTCACCTGTCAGCCTGTGTCCTGAGGACATACTTGGTCTGAATGTGTTCGTGAGAACAGCAAATGACAAGAAACCTGCTTTGTCTTTTGAAGGGGAGACATTTCTGAAAACCATGCACACAGAGTTCGAAAAAGAAGAACAAAACAGCTGGATTGTCCCCCTGCCATTCAGGTCACCCAAGCCACACCAGCCTGAAACGCACAAGCCTTTTCAGTTAGTGGATCCTGAAACAGACACAGACGTGAAGCCTCAGCTGACCACACTCGCCACTCACATAAGTGAAGGTAAACTCACCTCAGAGCGGTTCCAGCGCTTCTCCACTTGGGAGTCGTTGCTGAGAGCGGTCTCTTTCTTAATCCACCAAGCCACGTCATTCAGGTCAGACTGTCCAAATGCATGTAAAGGATGGCACCTGTGTAAAAAACCTCGCACTCCAGAGGTTCTGGATGCTGCAAAGCGAGTCATACTCATGTCTGTCCAGAGGGTTGCTTATCCAGAAGAATATGCAGCACTACAAGAAAAAAGAACAATTTCAAAGTCAAGCACGATCCTGAGTCTCGATCCTGTCATGTGTGACGGCCTGTTGCGGATTGGCAGGCGTCTGAAACATGCATCTGTTGAGCCTGAGGTGAGAAACCCAATCATTCTCCCAAAATGTCACGACACAAAGTTAATGTTGAGCCACCACCACACAAAAGTGTAGCACCAAGGGTGACACTTCACAGAGGGGGCTGTGAGGGCTGCTGGCCTGTGGGTCGTTGCAGGCAAGAGGCTGATAGGCTCAGTCATCCACCACTGCGTCACCTGCCGCGAGTTGAGGGGGAAGCTCGAGGTCCAGAAGATGGCTGACCTTCCCCCGGAACATCTGAGTTCATCCCCGCCATTATCATACGTAGGGCTGGATGTGTTTGGTACCTGGCACATGGTCACCCGACGCACCAGAGGCGGTGCAGCTCATAGTGAGCGGTGGGCTATACTCTTCACATGCATGTGCACCAGTGCGGTGCATGTAGAGCTCATCGAAAGCATGGACTCACCCAGCTGCATCAATGCCTTGAAGAGGTTTTTCGCTCTGAGGGGACCAGCAAAGCAGCTGAGATCAGATCGAGGTACGAACTTCATCGGGGCCAGCGTTGAGCTGGGCATGAGGCCGGACAACCCAAACCAGGTCAGCATGTAGAAAAACCTCCATGAGACCGATTGTGTGTGGGAGTTCAACCCGCCGCATGCATCTCACATGGGGGGCGTGTGGGAGTGCATGATCGACTTAGCCCGCAGGATACTTGACTCTATGCTCCTGCAAAGAAAACAAAATCACCTGACTCACGAAGTGCTGTGCACCTTGATGGCAGAGGTGTGTCATAATGAATGCAAGGCCATTAGTCCCGGTCTCCTCTGACCCCTCATCACCAGTGCTGCCGACTCCTGCTATGCTGTTAACTCAAAAGTCAGGGGTATCTGCTCCAGCTGGCACTTTCACTGAAAAGGACTTGTTCAAGTGTCAGTGGAGACAAGTGCAGGCCCTAGCAAATGAGTTCTGGACGCGATGGAGAAAGGAATACCTCCACACTCTTCAGCCAAGGCACAAATGACACACAGCAACACGAGCTCTGCAGGCCGGGGATGTCGTGTTGCTGAAAGAGATTCAGTCCCCCCGCAATCAGTGGCCTATGGGTCTGGTCACTGCCACCTTTCCAAGCAGTGACGGAAAGGTCAGAAAGGTTGAAATAAAGACTGCATCACAAGACAAAGTAAAGACATTCTTCAGGCCCATTACTGAGGTTGTCCTGCTCCTGCCTAAGGAAGGTCAAAGGTCAAGCGAGGACTGTTGAATCATTAGTGGCATTAAATACCAGGCGGGGAGTGTTCTGCCCATAATGTGATTTATGTGTTCTTAAGTAACTTTAAACATGAAGTGTTTGTATGTTGACATCACTTAATGCACTATTTGATATACACTCACCGGCAACTTTATTAGGCACACCTGTCCAACTGCTCGTTAACGCAAATTTATAATCAGCCAATCACATGGCAGCAATTCAATGCATTTAGGCATGTAGACATGGTCAAGACGATCTGCTGCAGTTCAAACTGAGCATCAGAATGGGGAAGAAAGGTGATTTAAGTGACTTTGAACGTGGCATGGTTGTTGGTGCCAGACGGGCTGGTCTGAGTATTTCAGAAACTGCTGATCTACTGGGATTTTCACGCACAACCATCTCTAGGGTTTACAGAGAATGGTCCGAAAAAGAGAAAATATCTAGTGAGCGGCAGTTCTGTGGGCGAAAATGCCTTGTTGATGCCAGAGGTCAGAGGAGAATGGCCAGACTGGTTTGAGCTGACAGAAAGGCAACAGTAACTCAACCACTCATTACAACTGAGGTATGCAGAAGAGCATCTCTGAACGCACAACACGTCGAACCTTGAGGCAGATGGGCTACAGCAGCAGAAGACCACACCGGGTGCCACTCCTGTCAGCTAAGAACAGGAAACTGAGGCTACAATTCGCACAGGCTCACCAAAATTGGACAATAGAAGATTGGAAAAACGTTTCCTGGTCTGATGAGTCTCGATTTCTGCTGCGACATTCAGATGGTAGGGTCAGAATTTGGCGTCAACAACATGAAAGCATGGATCCATCCTGCCTTGTATCAACGGTTCAGGCTGGTGGTGGTGGTGTAATGGTGAGGGGGATATTTTCTTGGCACACTTTGGGCCCCTTAGTACCAGTTGAGCATCGTGTCAACACCACAGCCTACCTGAGTATTGTTGCTGACCATGTCCATCCCTTTATGACCACAGTGTTCCCATCTTCTGATGGCTACTTCCAGCAGGATAACGCGCCACGTCACAAAGCTTGAATCATCTCAGACTGGTTTCTTGAACATGACAATGAGTTCACTGTACTCAAATGGCCTCCAAAGTCACCAGATCTCAATCCAATAGAGCACCTTTGGGATGTGGTGGACCGGGAGATTCGCATCATGGATGTGCAGCCGACAAATCTGCAGCAACTGCGTGATGCTATCATGTCAATATGAACCAAACAAGGTACTGGAATGTTTCCAGTACCTTGTTGAATCTATGCCACGAAGGATTAAGGCAGTTCTGAAGGCAAAAGGGGGTCCAACCCGGTACTAGCAAGGTGTACCTAATAAAGTGGCCAGTGAGTGTATGTCAACGTTTGAGTGGGACTTAGTTCTGATGCCCACAGAGAAGGGGAAGCATAAAGAGGAAACACCACAGGAAGTTCACAATGTAAACAAACCAAGCATGGTCGTTATTGTCACGCAAATCCGCGTTACTTCTATCTATCGCAATCTGTCGTGTTACTCCTCAGAAAGCAATGACTAAGTGTTACATGATCATAAGACTTTTATAACTTAAATGTAATGAGTTTTGGTAACTTTGATGACGCTTTGGATGTTTTGATAACTGGATACGATCGCTGCAGCTGCGCAATGCTACTCGGTCAGACACGTTAGCATGGCTGCTAATGATGTGAGCTTATGGGATGTATTTTAATTAAGCACTTTGCTATTTTCTCTTTTTATTTGTAATTTCACTCCCATTCAATGTTGTCAAATTGACTGCTACAATTGGAAGTCATTAAAGGAGCAAGAAGGCTCATTTTCCTGGCTCTTGAAAGGGAGTTTGGCTGGCTGTTTAATCTATGTTAACGCTTGGGAAGCACAACACGTAGAAAGAGCAGTCCAGTCCAGATGAACTGATTCACCTGTGATTTTCTTATCTGGATTATTGAGCATGCATAAAGACATTTTGATACTGCACAAATAGTGAGAGACACCGCTAGGAAGGTACTTGGTGTGGCATCTCGACAGAGAAAGGACAAGGGGGAGACTTGGTGGTGGAATGACGAAGTACAGGAAAGTATACAGAGGAAGAGGTTGGTGAAGAAGCGAAATAGTCAAAGTAGACAAGGAAATGCGTCGTAAAGCGAAGAGAGAGGTGGCAAAGGCAAAGGCAAAGGAAAAGGCGTATGGTGAGTTGTATGAGAGGTTAGACACTAAGGAAGGAGAAAAGGACTTGTACTGATTGGCTAGACAAAGGGACCGAGCTGGGAAGGATGTGCGGCAGGTTAGAGTGATGAAGGATAGAGATGGAAATGTGCTGACAAGCGAGGAGAGTGAGCTGAGAAGGTGGAAGGAATACTTTGAGGGGCTGATGAATGAAGGAAATGAGAGAGAGAGAAGGTTGGATAATGTGGGGATAGTGAATCAGGAAGTGCGGTGGATTAGCAAGTAGGAAGTGAGGACAGCTATGAAGAAGATGAAGAGTGGAAAGGTGGTTGGGCCAGATGACATACCTGTGGAGGCATGGAGATGTTTAGGAGAGATGGCAGCGGAGTTTTTAACTAGATTGTTTAACACAATCTTGGAAAGTGAGAGGATGCCTGAGGGGTGGAGAAGAAGCATACTGGTACCGATTTTCAAGAACAAGGGTGATGTGCAGAACTGTAACAACTACAGAGGTATAAAGTTGATCAGCCACAGCATGAAGATTTGGGAAAGAGCAATAGAAGCTAGGCTAAGAGGAGAGGTGACGATCAGAAGTATGGTTTCATGCCAGGAAAGAGCACCACAGATGTGAGGTTTGCTTTGAGAGTGTTGATGGAGAAATAAAGAGGAGTTACGTTGTGTCTTTGTGGATTTAGAGAAAGCATATGACAGGGTGCTGAGAGAGGCATCAGGCTCACAGTGACGAAGGACCCACAAAGCAGACTGATACAGGTAGTAAAAGTTTCAAAAAGGTTTAATCAGGCAACGCTCACACGGGGGTAAAGATGAACTGGCCACACGAGGGAGCAAACACATGGCTTAAATACAACACATGGGGGAGACAATGATACACAGGTGGAACACATTAGGGAGGGACCGGTAATCACACAGGAGAGAAACTTGACAGGAAGAGACATCTGAAACGAGAGACAAACAATACCAAAATAAAACAGGAAACACTGGGAAATATGAAAAACACATAAAACATAACTTAGGATCTGGAACGAGTCATGACAGTGCCCCCCCGCCCCCTTTACGGCTGGCCCCTGACAGCCCAGGATCTTCAGGATGGTGTCGGTGGAAATCCCTGATGAGGTCGGGGTCCATAATGAACCTGGTGGGGACGCAAGACCTCTCCTCCGGACCGTCGCCCTCCCAGTCCACCAGGTACTGAAAGCCACGCCCTCGACGATGCACAGCCAGGAGCTTCCTATCCGTGTACACTGGGCCACCATCCACAAGCCGAGATGGTGGTGGGGGTGTGGAGGCAGGGACCAAAGCGCTTCCCTTGACTCGGCTGACATGAAACGAAGGGTGAACTCTCATAGACCTGGGTAACTTGAGCCTTACCGCAACAGGATTAACCACCTTGGACACAGGGAATGGGACGATGAACCGAGGATCCAATTTACGGGACTCAGTGCGCAGAGGGAGGTCTCGGGTCGAGAGCCAGACCTTCTGGTCGCTCTGGCAGAATGCCGGTCAACAGCTTTCTTATATGCCGCCGAGCTCTTGAGCAGGATCCGGCGAACCCTGTTCCATGTCCGACACACCAGAGCCAACGCAGAGAGGATGCAGACCTTCTTCTCCAGGGATGGAAACAGTGGAGGTTGGTAGCACACTGGAAGGGGGACAGGCCAGATGAGGAACAAGGTAACGTATTATGTGCTTATTCAGTCCAGATGAGATGCTTACTCCACGTAGAGGGATTCTGTGAGGTCAAACGTCCGGTCTCCAACTCCTGATTTAAACCTCTCCGTTTGTCTTTAGTCTGGGGATGATGGCTGGATGAGAAGTTGACGGTGGCGCCGATGAGGTCATAGAATGCCCTCCAAAATTGAGCCACAAACTGCGGCCCATGGTCAGACAGGCTGTTTCTGGGGAAACCATGGAGATGGAAAACATAGTGCAACATAACCTCCGCCGTTTCCTTGGCAGAGGGAAGCTTAGGCAGGGAATAAAGTGAACTAATTTGGAAAAGCGATCAACCACAGTGAGTACGGTGGTATTACCTTCTCAGAGAGGCAGTCCAGTAACAAAGACCACAGATATGTCTGACCAGGGGCGGTGTGGCACAGATAGAGGGCGCAGGAGACCCGTAGAGGGACGCTTGGGGGACTTGTTCCTGGAACAGGTGGGACAGGCAGCCACATACTCCTCTACCTCCTTTCTCACGGCCAGCCACCAGAAGCGTAAACAGATGACAAAGGGTGCATTTAACTCCAGGATGACAGGAGAGGAGAGGTATGGGCCCAGCGAATGACTTACGAACTGAGCACAGAAAGCACAAACAACTGATTTGCACAGGCACAGTGCAGTCTTTTAATGCCTCTTTAACCCTGTATTATTTCTTCCACGTGACTGCTCCCAAGAAACAGGTAGCAGGAAGGATGGGAGAACTAGCCTTAGGTTCAGACTCGGGGGGAAATAGTCTGGAGAGAGCACCTGGCTTAACATTTTTAGGCCAAGGGCGATATGACGGGGAGAAATTAAACCTATTAAAGAATAGAGCCCAGCTTGTCGGGCGTTGAGTCTCTTTGCAGACTTCCGGTACTCGAGGCTCTTGCGATCAGTCCAGACACGAAATGGTTGCTCTGCCCCCTCTAGCCAGTGTCACCACTCTTCCAAGATCTTGATAGCTAATAACTCCCCGTCTCCCATATCATATTTTTATTTCTGCTAAGAACGTTTTTTTTTCAGACAAAAAGGCACAAGGGTGTAGTCTTTTGTCTTTAGCAGACCTCAGAGAGGATGGCTCTGACTCCCAGATCTCTCAACCTCCACCACGAACTGGAGACCAGAGAACAGGGGCAGTGGTGAACACCGCCTTAAGTCTCTGAAAGGCGATCTCAGCCTGTGGATTCCAGGAAAACGGAGACTTGGCAGAAGTTAGGGCACGCAATGGAGCAGCAACAGCACTTTAGTTTCTGATGAAACCACTGTACCTCCTTTCTTGATCCCAGAGTGGGCCACTGCTGAACCGCACGAACCTTCTCCGAGTCCATTTTCAGCTCCCCCTCAGACACAATGAACCCCTAAAACGACACAGTAGAAATATGAAATTCACACTTCTCAGCTTTAATGTAAAACTGATTGTCCAGCAAGTGCTGGAGCACCTGTCGCACATGTCTCTCATGGGTTATTTCATCAGGGGAAAAGATGAGGATATCGTCCCGATACACAAACAGGTAGAGCAAATTCCGGAGGCAACCACAGGAACTGCCGCAGTCGGGACGCAAACCCGTACCTCCCGCACCACGGGAGACACTACTAACCGCTCGACTAAAGGATCCGACCCATTAGCTAAGGGCCAACGTGTTTACTTATCCGTGCACGTTACACTGGCAATATAACGATCACGGATGAATAGGCTCGGTAGCCCATGGCTAACGGGTTGGACCCTTTAGTTGAGCGGTTGGCGATGTCTCCCGCGGTGCGGGAGGTACGGGCTCGCATCCCGGCTGCGGCAGTTTCTGTGGTTGCTCTCCTCATTTGCTACATTGGTGTCAGAAGTGGGATACGCGCGGACACGCTTTCCCGAAGGAGGGGGGTTGGACCCTTTAGTCGAGCGGTTAGCGATACGGGTTCGCGTCCCGGCTGCGGCAGTTCCAGTGGTTGCCCCCCGAATTCGCTACAATAGTTTAAGATATCTCGAAGAAAGTCATTAACAAGAGCCTGAAAAACAGTTGGTGCATTACTCAAACCAAAAGGCATTACAAGATACGCATAGAGACCACCAGGAGTGTTAAATGCAGTCTTCCATTCGCCCCCCCTCCCTGATTCTAACCAAGTGATAAGCATTAAACAAGTCTAGTTTTGTAAATACTTTAGCTCCTTTAATGAGCTCAAAACCAGAGGAAATCAGAGGGAGGGGGTACCTGTTCTTAATAGTGACGTCGTTGAGTCCCCGGTAGTCAATGCAGGGTCGTTGTATTTCTTTTCCACGAAGAAGAAACCAGCCCCTGCTGGCGAGGAGGAGGGTCAGATAATCCCAGCTTCGAGCGCCGAATCAATATATTCATGGTCTGTGTCTCTGGACCAGAGAGAGAGAAAGAGTAGAGTCGTCCCTTGGGAGGGGCTGTGCCAGGCAGAAGATCTATGGCGCAGTCATAAGGTCAATGTGGAGGTAGAGACTTGGCCTTAGACTTGTTAAAGACCTCCTCTAAATCCCAGTAGCATGAGGGAATGCCGGAAAGATAAGGGAAATCAGTCTCTTGAGCTTTACTCCCAACAGGAGGTGGAGCTGAGGAGTGGCTGGGGATGTCTTTCTCAGGAATTTTTACAAGAGCCAGAGAATCAGGAACAGTCTCTTCCTTCAGGAAGCAGCGATGAGAACAAGCACCTCCCCATTCAATAGTTTTACCAGTAGACCAATTAATGTGAGGGTTGTGAAAGACCAGCCAGGGGTGCCCCAAAATTAGGGGATGTTGGAGAGCTTGGTAGAGGTGAAAACTAAGCAGTTCATTGTGAGCATCATCAAAGGCGAGACGAATGGGCGGTGTTACATGGGTGATCCTGCACAATGATCTGTTGTCCAGGGCACTGGCGTCAGTAGGATCAGATAGAGACTGAGGAGACAGGAGACATCTTTGGGCGAGTTCAATGTCCATAAAGTTGGCGTCAGCCCGGAATCCACCAGGACCGGCTGACTAGAGTGAGACACTAACGGGAGTGAGCGAAAAAAATTGGAAGGTAGGGAGGTTCGATCTTGTTCCGTCTGTCTTGTGTGCCTCCTGTCCTTACTGGGCAGCTGACAGTCTTCGACAGTCTTTTGTCGATCGTAGTAGCAAGGGCAATGGGGGTATTGAGCTCAGCAGGCAGGTCCAGGGGAACCAGATGATCCTTCAAGACTTGAGAAAGACCGTTAAGGAAAGCATCAGAGAGGGTTCGCGGTGGTGTAGCGGTCTAAGCATCGGCTTTGTGTCGATGCAGTTGCCCACTGGGGACCGGGGTTCGCGCCCCGGTGTCGTCAGATCCGACTATGGCCGGACTCGATGAAGCAGCAATAATTGGCAGCGCTGTCTTCGGGAGGGGGGCGGAGTCGGCTTGTGTTCGTCACATGACTGCGTCTCTGTGTGTGTGTCGGAAAAAGCAGTGGTTCGGCCTGGATTAGCCTTGTCACGGAAATGGGGAGGCGTCTCCTTCGAGACTGCCGGCCGGAGAGATGCAGTTGGCGAACACGTGCAGTACGAGGGTGGGTGTTTGAACTATGTAATATATTCGCTATATTATCTGGATGTATCCTATACTGCTAATATATCCATAACAGTGATTTGAGCCGAAGACCAATTCCCAACGTCTTGTCCTCTTTATTGTAGCTCTCCGACTGACGCAGCAGTCAACATCCGGGGTATATGAGAGCCTAGCTTAACCACCACTAGGTAGCGCGGTTGGTCTACTACACTCCTCCCCCTTAAACCATGATGTTCCCCTTATAAAATATTATCACTCTAAAACATGCTGATATGGCAAATTACTTTCAACATCTTTTACTTGGTCATTACTGGTTACACAACCCACTTCGACCCACATTTGCCCATTTACATATCAGTATCAGGAACTCTTTTTCACATTTGTTTCTGAACAGGAGTTGAACAATTTAGTCTCTCAGGAACTCTTTTATTCACGAACTCGCTGATCTTACAGACAGTCGTTTTGGAGGTGCCCTCTCTCTGAGGGTACCGGCGCTCAACCACCTCAGGGGAAGTGGATGCTCGGTGAGGAGGCGACACGGCCTTGCCCACCGAACCTCGTAAGGGTGTTGCAAGCTTCTCCGGAGCCTGCATCCTTGGAACGGGTGTATCTTCAGGTGAGTACGGGCTAGCACCTATGGCTCCAGGTGTGCTGATACCCATCTGGTCATCCTGAAACTGAAATGCCTCAGGAGGACTGGAGGGTCGGTCGAACAGCAGATGGTCAATGTGGACTGAACGTCGGTTCACTCCATTCCACACCAGGTAGGTGACTGGTCCGAGTCTCTTTTCCACTGTCCCTTTCGTCCACCTCTCCTTTCCTCCACGGAAGTTTCGGATCAGTACTGAGTCCCCCTCTGACAGATGTCTCAGCTTCGAGGCGGTTTGGTCATGATAGTCCTTCTGCTTTTGTTGTTTGTCCCCCACCACTCGAGCGAGGTCTGGCTTCAGCAGGCTGAACCTGGTCCTAGGCTGACGTTTGAGGAACAGTTCTGCTGGTGTGCAACCTGTAACGCTGTGTGGTGTGGTCCTGTATGACAACAGGAAGTTGGCGAGCCTGTGTTTTACTGTAATAGTGACGTTTTGTTTCTTCTCATCGAGCAGCTGTTTCAGAAGTGAAGCTTTCACCGTCTGGACTGCTCTCTCTGCGGCACCATTAGAAGCAGGATGGTAAGCTGGCACCAAGGTCTGCTTAATGCCGTTGCTTTTCAGGAATGTTTTGTACTCCAGCGAGGTGAATTGTGGACCGTTGTCCGAGACGATCTCCTCAGGAAGACCGTAGGACGAAAAGATGCTCCGCAGCACTTCGATCGTTTTGGCGACGGTAGTTGTTGCCATGGGGATCACCTCAAGCCATTTTGAATGACTGTCTACTAACACTAGGAAGTGTTGCTGATCCTTCTCTGCAAAGTCAATATAGCCTCTGCCACACTCTCGTAGGCCACTGCCAGCAGTGTAGTGGTGCTACTGCTGGTAGTTTCCTCACACTCTGACAAGCATCACATTGCTGCACTGCACGTTCGATATCACTGTCCAACTGAGGCCACCATAAATAGCCCCTCGCCAAACTTTTCATCCTGCACCCTCCGGGGTGCCCTTGGTGTAGGTCGTACAGTAGTCGTTCTCTGTGTGCTGGTGGGATGATAATTCGAATTCCCCACAGAATGCATCCTTGTTCCACAGACAGTTCATTCCTTCGGTTGAAGTACGGTTTCAGTGTGTCATCGTTGATGTAACTCGGCCATCCAGACCGGGTCAGTTCCAGTACCTTGCATAGGACTGGGTCCTTGAGAGTGCTCTGTGCAATCTCTGTAGCCTGCACGGGTAGCTCATCTACTAATGAGAAATAAAAAATGCTGTTCTCCTCCGCTGTTTTGTCCCTTTCTTTCCCCGGCAGTCTAGATAACGCATCCGCATTTGCATTGTCCGCTGACGTTCTGTACTCTATACTGTAGTCATAAGCCATAAGCCTCAGTGCCCATCTCTGCATACGCAAAGCGGCTAGTGTAGGGATTTCTGACTTGGGTCCTAAGATGGCAAGGAGGGGTTTGTGGTCAGTTATTAAACTGAATTTGCGGCCATAGAGATATTTATGAAATTTGGTCACGCCAAATATTATGGCCAATGCCTCCTTCTCTATCTGACTATATTTACTCTCTGCCTCTGTCAACGTACGTGACGCAAAGGCGATTGGTTTCTCGTCCCCATTTTCCATTATGTGTGACATTACCGCACCTATCCCATAAGGGGATGCGTCACAAGCTAATCTCAGTGGTTTCTGCGTGTCGTAGTGTACTACTACTGAGCTTTTCACTAACTGTTCTTTGGCAGCCTTGAATGTGTCCATTTCCATTCGACTTCCTTCTTCAGGAGTTGGTGTAGTGGCTGCAATACGGTCGACAGATCTTTCATGAAACGGCCATAATAGTTTAACAGTCCTAGGAATGACCGTAGCTCTGTGACGTTTGTGGGCTGGGGTGCATTTACGATGGCGGCAACCTTTGTCTCAGTGGGGTGAAGTCCCTCTTTATCTATCAGATGCCCCAGGTACTCTACTTTCTCCTGCATGAAGTCACATTTTGCTCTTTTCACTCGTACCCCGTAGCTCTCCAGTCGGCTCAAAACCTCATCTAGGTTCCTCAGGTGCTCCTCTCTTGTTCTGCCTGTGACTAATATGTCATCGAGGAAGCAGGTCACATGCTCTAAGCCTTGTAGTATCTGGTCCATCACATTCTGGAACATAGAAGGTGCACTCGACACTCCATATGAAAGTCTGTGATAAACATACAGTCCTTTGTGGGTATTTATTGTTAAATACTTCTCTGAGTCCTTCTCTAACTCAAGCTGTTGGTAGGCATGTGAGAGATCTAATTTGCTAAAGAGAGTGCCCCCGGCCAGTGTGGCGAAGAGATCCTCGGCGTTCGGTAGTGGATAGGTCTCCTCTTCCACACTCTGATTAACCGTGACTTTATAGTCTCCACAGATACGAATTGACTTGTCTGATTTGGGTACAACTACTATCGTGGCAGCCCACTGACTATGGTCTATCTTTGAGATAATACCAGCTTTTTCCAGCCTATCTAGCTCTTTTTCAACTGCGTCTTTTAGTGCGTATGGCACTGGTCTTGCCTTTCTGAAGACAGGTTTTGTATCTGGCTTCACTTTGATATTTGCCTTAAATTCACGAATAGTGCCAGGCTCCTCAGCAAATACTGCTTTGTGTCTCTGTAACACTGCCTCTACATCTGTGTTATCACTGCCCCCTGCTGGTGTAACTGAGAATATGCTTGCCCAGTCTAGTTTAAAATTGGCCAGCCAGTTATGGCCAAAGAGGGCTGGTCTGTCACCTTTCACAATCACAAGAGGTAAATCTCCACTCTGGTTGTCATATTTCGCATTGACAGTCACTTGGCCCATCAAGGGAATGTTCTCACCGGAAAAGGTTGACAGACGCACTTTACTTTCTTTCAGTGGCAGGTGTGAGAGATGTTCCTTGTACACTATCTCAGATACCAGGGTTACGGCAGCTCCTGTGTCAAGCTGCATGTCTACAGGGTTTCCTTCTAACTTAATATTGACCTTAATGTCCTTTTTTCCATTATCAACTGTATTCGTGGAGTACACTGTATTCATCGGATACGCACCAAACAGTTCATCCTCATTTCCATCTCCTCTCTCACTTGGACTGTGGTCTTCAGCCACATACTGTGTATGTCCCTGTCTATTTTTAGTTTTACACATTCTTGCTATGTGCCCTACCTTGGAACACTTGTGGCATGTCTCGGTTTTATACCTACATACTTGAGCTGCATGGTTGTTACCTCCACATCGGTAACAGGGTTGGTGCATTTCTGTTCTCTGTGGTCTAGAGTTGTCACTGGTAGGTTGCTTGCTTTTCCACTCGCTGGTGGACGACTTGCTTCTCCACACACCCTTGCTTGCTCTCTTGTCTATCTTATTCACAGTTGCAGCTCCGCTTGGTTTGCTGGCAAACTCCAGCGTATTCTTTGACGCCATTTCCATAGATAAGGCCAGCTCACATGCTTTTGCAAAAGTCAGATTGTGTTCTGCGAGCAACTTTCTCTGAATAGCCTCCACCTTTAAACCACTAACAAATCGGTCTCTCAGTGCTTCATTTTAATGGCGACCGAATTCACAATGTGTGGACAAGTTCTTTAAAGCAACCACATAATCAGACACTGACTCATTTTCTAGTTGGTTTCTTTTCTGAAATCTAAAACGTTCAGCTATGATTAGTGGCTTGGGTTTATAATGGGATGCTAGTTTCCCGCTCAGTACTGCATACGTGAGGCTACTCGGTTTTTCTGGTATGCAGAGGTTCTTTAGTAGGCCATAGGCTTCTGCGCCTATCACAGACAGGAAAACATTGGCCTTCTTACCGTCCTCCACTTCTTTAACGATCATCCATTGCTCCAATCTTTCAAGGTACGACTCGAAGTCCTCTTTACCTTCCTTGTATTCAGCAATATTGCCGATGAAATGCGCCATGTTTGTGCTTGGCTTGGCTAGCTAGTCTTTTCTTGCTAGCCGGCTGGAAGCTAGCTTGTAGCGTCACGTTGCTTCGTCCGCTTTTATTAACTACCGGGATTACCTTCTCACATTAAAGGTATCCCATCCTCGTCGCCACTGTAATATATTCGCTATATTATCTGGATGTATCCTATACTGCTAATATATCCATAACAGTGATTTGAGCCGAAGACCAATTCCCAACGTCTTGTCCTCTTTATTGTAGCTCTCCGACTGACGCAGCAGTCTACATCCGGGGTATATGAGAGCCTAGCTTAACCACCACTAGGTAGCGCGGTTGGTCTACTACAAACTAAAATAGGGATCGATTGGCCACTAAATTGGGAGAAAAGGGGAAAAAATCAGAAATAAATTCATTTTTAAAAAATACATGACGGAATTTGAACATTTTAAGTTGAAAAAGGTTTCTCGCTGAAAGTGTGAAAGAGCAGAAAAGGTTGAAAAAATGCTGAATTTTGAAGAATCTGTCCCATTCATTCTCATGGCAGAAATGAGTAAATGAAGTTCAGAAATTCATAAAAAATAACAAAAAGTTGTCTAGAAGCCTGCCTCCAACAAATAAGCAGACATGTTTCCAGCTGAAAGTGTGGGAAAGTAGATGGCGGAGGGAAAATGTGGAAAATAATAAAGAAGATAAAAATAAACAGTTGGAAGAAATTAGAAATAAATGTAGAGGGGAAAAAAGGAAAGCATCCGAGAGAGCAGATTGATTCCAGCCGCTGTCGGCTGTCAGGGTGCGAAACTCCACGGCATAGTCTGTAACACGTCGCTTACCCTGCCTTAAGGCGGCGAGGGACCTGGCAGCCTCCCGACCTGGCGATACAGCCTGAAATATCTGGCTGAAAGTCTTGAACAGAGCTGGCGAATTACAAGCCGCGGAACCGCGGCTCCACTCCGCCGGGGCCCAGGCCTCCGCTGGGGCCCAGGCCTCGAGAGATGATGTAAGCAATGTTGGCTCTTTCAGAGTGGATTGAAGGGGCTTGAAATTCAAAATGTAACTCACATTGTGTCAGAAAGGCTCTGCAGGGGGCGCTCCAGCGGCTCACCTGGTGGAGCGCGTACCACATAAGGCTGAGTCCTTACTGCAGCGGCTTGGGTTCGAGTCCGGCACAGGTGCTTTGCTGCATATCATCCACTCTCTCTCCCCTGCCTTTCCTGTCTCTCTCGACTATTGCGATCTAATAAAGGCGGAAAACGCAACAAAAAAAGGCTCCGGAGAATCTCACTGGTTTGGACAAGTGGATGGGAGTGGCCACGAGTGGCGCAGCAACAGGTGGCGGCACAGGAAGAGCAGGATCTGGACTTACTCCAACCCTGGAACCAACAGCTATATCACTGGAAGCAAGAAGTGAGTGCAGCTTTTGCATCTGGTCGAATAAAAAAGTTAAACTGGGCACCAAATGCAGACAATAAAGTCTCTTGTCGGTCTTTAATTTCTCTCATTTCCTGTCGAACCAGACTTATTATCTGCTCCTCTTAGTGATGAATCCGCTGTCATTGAGCTTGCAGAGAAGTAGGAACCGGAGTCTGCGGAGTCCATATTGTGGTGGCCAGTTCGTACTATCAGGTTCACAATGACGAAGGACCCACAAAGCAGACTGACACAGGTAGTAAAAGTTTCAGAAAGGTTTAATCAGGCAGAAAGGACGGTGGAAATAATGCTAGAACGCTCACACGGGGGTAAAGACGACCTGGCAACATGAGGGCGAAAACACATGGCTTAAATACAACACGTGGGGGAGACAAGGACACACAGGTGGAACACATTAGGGCGGGACCGGTAATCACACGGGAGGGAAACTTGACAGGAAGAGACATCTGAAACGAGAGACAAACACTAATACCAAAATAAAACAAGAAACACTGGGAAAAAGGAAAAACACATAAAAAATGACCTAGGATCTGGAGCGGGCCATGACAAATGAGTATGGAATAATATGGAAGAGTATGGAGGAGTATGGATGAGTATGGAATAATATGGAAGAGTATGGAGGAGTACGGAGGAGTATGGAATAATATGGAAGAGTATGGAGGAGTATGGATGAGTATGGAATAATATGGAAGAGTATGGATGAGTACAGAATAATATGGAAGAGTATGGATGAGTACAGAATAATATGGAAGAGCATGGAGGAGTATGGAATAATATGGAAGAGTATGGAGGAGTATGGAATAATATGGAAGAGTATGGATGAGTAGGGAATAATATGGAAGAGTATGGAGGAGTACAGAATAATATGGAAGAGTATGGATGAGTATGGAATAATATGGAAGAGTATGGAGGAGTATGGATGAGTATGGAATAATATGGAAGAGTATGGAGGAGTACGGCATAATATGGAAGAGTATGGAGGAGTATGGAATAATATGGAAGAGTATGGATGAGTATGGAATAATATGTAAGAGTATGGAGGAGTATGGATGAGTATGGAATAATATGGAAGAGTATGGAGGAGTACAGAATAATATGGAAGAGTATGGAGGAGTATGGAATAATATGGAAGAGTATGGATGAGTATGGAATAATATGGAAGAGTATGGAGGAGTATGGATGAGTATGGAATAATATGGAAGAGTATGGAGGAGTACGGCATAATATGGAAGAGTATGGATGAGTATGTTGAGTATGGTTGAGTACGGAATAATATGGAAGAGTATGGACGAGTATAGACGAGTATGGACGAGCTGGGGCCCCGTAAGGTGGGGAGGGAGTTAGAACGATTCCAAGGGCCCAGCACTGACAGGGGCCCTTCAGAGAACATTATTATTTTCATTTTTATTATTATCATAAGTAAGTGAATGTACGTAAATTATAATTGTATGTATTTAAAAGTTACAAATGAAACAAACTTGTGTTTTGTTTCTCAATTTTTGGCAAAATTATCAGGCTGGATTGGCCGTATTTCACCCCTCTCTCTGTGCATTGCATGGCTCAGTCTTGCAGGGCGCGCTAGCCTAGAACAGTGGATTCCAGTAGAACAACGTTAGGTGAAGAGATGAAGGGGTGTCGTCCACACCTAAATCAGGTTGTCAGAAAGGAAAAGAAAGACAAAAAAAAGAGAAGAAGCTGCGAGTGACATTAAGGGGCGACAGCTAGTCACAACGTTTTTCAAAAGAAAGGTATTTATTCACGGCCCCTTCCTTCGGTGCCCATAACATGTTGCTAGCTAATTTAGCCAGCGTAGCTATTCTGTGTGGCTTAATCACTGCGTGGATGATCTAGCTAGCTTCAAGTAAAGTCAACTTACAGTGCAGTGTCGGGGTAATTTCAGTTAAATATTTATTGCCACCGAAAATGAGATGAGTACAAATTTGCTCCAGTAGAGCTCAGCGAATTTGTAGCCTATATCCAGCAGCTAGTATGCTAGGCTAGCTAATTAGCATAACGGTACATGCTCGCAAGCTTGTTCACTCCTTAATCAGGTCTGCTCTCGTCATGCACAGTACAGCTTCAGGATCAGAGACCCTTCCCTCAGCCCACCTCCCAGTTGAAGGAGAAGGAGGTGAGCAGTAGGGGTTTGGGGTTAAGGCTCATACAAACTGATTTTGAATATTTTAATGTATGATGTATTACCATGTGAGCAGGTAGCTAGCTTGCAAGCAAGCATTGAATACAACTTTAGCTAGTAGTCAAATTTAGTTCATCTAGTTCTTCCAGTAATTGCAATAACATTGACCACTGGCACGTTAACATAAAGTTGTTAGCTAGGTAGATAACATTTAAGATAGCTAATCTGGTGTAATATATTTATGTATTACTATGTTAATACTGTTATAGGATAGATTATGAATGATGTACCTTATGGATACTCTAGAGCCAGGGCCCTCTTCAAGCAAGGCAGCTAGAGAAGAGAGCAGCGGTAAAGAGGCAGAGGCAAAGAACAGTGACAGCTGCACAGATGAGGAGGAGGAAGAGGTTCCATGATGAGACCTCAGAAAAAACAGGTCAGGAGGACAGGCCAGAAACAACATTTCGTAACACTGTATTTTCACTGCCATGGACCAGATAATAAGTGACTTGGACACTCGGTTCCAAACCACAGCAAATATTGTCGAAGAATTTGCAGCCATACTTAAAGTTGGGCAGTTGAGTGACAGTAATATTGCTTGTGTGTGTCAGCCACTGATAATGAAGTACACAAAGGACCTTACACCTCGGTTTGAGAGTGGAATCAGGCATCTTAATACAATATTTTCTGCCACTTTCCCCTCTGACTGTACCTCTCATGCTCTCCTGAATGCAATCTATAAAATGCAACTCCAGAGCATTTTTGGAGAGGTTTGCAGTGCTCTTAGGATTTTTTGCACTCTCCCGGTTACCATTGCCGGAGGAGAAAGGGTATTTAGCAAACTGAAACTGATCAAGAGCTATCTGAGATCAACAGTGTCTCAGGAGAGGTTGAGCAACCTTGCAATACTGTCAGTCGAAAACAAGTTGGCTTTGTCACTTAACTTCAGGGATTTGATTCACGATTTTGCAAGCAAGAAGGCCCGGCGTTTGGCTTTTGGCATTTAGGTCATGGGCTGGGAGAATAAGGTTTAATTTCACAGCTGTAGGCCTACTGTAACAACTGCCCCGGCGTTGTTACATTGTAATAGCCTACATCTTGCCCGTTGCTGATTACATTGTAAACCAGAGATAAACTAGGCCGGGAATAGACGATTTTGGGAACGTAAAGTAGGCTAAAGCTTTAAAAGTCAAGCGTATTTCCTCACCTTTGACACCGTGGATTAGTATTTCCAAGACCATGCAGCCAAGAGCTGTATGGTAAACCAGCAGCCATGGACTCCACATAGTTTTATAGTAGCGCTTCTGTCATTTAGATAAAAATACCACCCCATTGAATTTATATTTTTACTTTTGTATGATTGTACTTTTTGTCCTTGTGTTTAAATCTTCATTTAATTTAAAAAGTTGATGAATGTTGAGTTTTTTTTTTACTGGATTGTTGATTACTGTATTTACTGTATTTTATTAAATTTACAAAAGATAGCCTTCAGTGGATTTCTTGCAGTGCATCAAGTAATCTTCTATCGATGAAATAGTTCTTCATCAATCAAATTCAGCTGGGTTTTCTAGGTTGGTGGATGCTTTAGGTGGGTGGGGGGGATGGGGGGCCCAATATTCTTTCATGGGGCCCAGACTCTCTAGCGGCGCCCCTGTGGATGAGTATGGGGGAGTATAGAGGAGTATCAGAATCAGAATCAGAATCAGAATACTTTATTCATCCCCGGGGGAAATTGGGTTCTATTGCAGACACTCACGCTCTAATAACTAAAAACTAACAAGATGCAAGATAAGAAAATAGAAACAGAAACAAATAGAAATAAAGATAAAATAAGAACTAGAAATAAGAACAAAATATATCGACAAGCATGGTGGACATAACACCCTATCTATACTGCACTATCGCAGCACACCAAGCAGCACAACAAAACCCGACAGGGTCAGTCCAATGACCATTAACTCAGAGTGTCTGACAGTCTGAGTCTGAGGGAGGAGTTGTAAAGTTTGATGGCCATGGAATGACCTCCTGTGGCGCTCTGTGGTGCTTTTTGGCAGAATGAGTCAATTACTGAAAGTATTTCTGTGCCCAACCAGCACGTCATGGAGTGGGTGGGAGACATTGTCAATGATGGCACATAATGGTTGAGTATGGATGAATATGGACGAGTATGGGCGAGTATGGTCGATTATGGATGAGTATGGTTGATTATGGACGAGTATGGATGAGTATGGGCGAGTATGGTCGAGTATGGGTGAGTATGGTCGAGTATGGATGAGTATGGTCGAGTATGGATGAGTATGGTTGAGTATGGATGAGTATGGGCGAGTATGGTCGAGTATGGTCGAGTATGGATGAGTATGGTCGAGTATGGATGAGTATGGTTGAGTATGAACAAGTATAGGCGAGTATGGTCGAGTATGGATGAGTATGGAAGATTATGGTCGAGTATGGTTGATTATGGACGAGTATGGACGAGCATGGATTAGTATGGGCGAGTATGGATGAGTGTGATTGATTATGGACGAGTATGGCGAGTATGGATGAGTATGGTCGAGTATGGATGAGCATGGTCGAGTATAGATGAGTATGGTCGAGTATGGGCGAGTATGGATGAGTATTGATGAGTATGGATGAGTATTGATGAGTATGGAAGAGTATGGGTGTGATGGTCAGATGAGGGAGGAACCGACAGAGGGAAAGGAAATGCTGAGTCTGAGTCCTGGATATGGGACAGGGTTGGAGAGACAGGGTCAGATTTAAGTTTTTGTATGTGACGGATAACCCATCCCATGTAGCCCTCTGGCCCTCCATACACGCACATCTGGAAACGGAAGACATTTATTGTATATTTCGTTTTTCAAATCGGGGACTGTTAACCTGAGATAACGGGACGGCACGTGTCAGTATGCGGACGCAGCACATCCGGACTGGAGCGTCTGCGCTGCGAGCGGATAACGGGGAGATGACACGCGGCGTGTTTTAAAAAGTAACACAACACAACACAACACAACCCAATCCAATACAGCCAGTGTGGCCGTGGCACACGGGTTATTGCGGGCCTCCTCCTCTAGCCCGTATATAGCTCTATAAAAACAGGACACTTTATTGCGCACCTTACGCAGAGGCGCGTGATGCGGCGCAAACTTTAGCGACTTCCCGTCGGCCGCATGACTCCCGAAGCAGAAGCCAGCGGGACAACACGTCTGCACGCCTGCCCTGCACGGAGCTGTGCGCCCTGCACGCAGAGGGAGGACTGGGGAGAGGATCAAGAAGCGTGTCCGCCCTGCAAGGAGAGGGAGCACTGGGGAGAGGACCAAGAAGCATGTCCGCCCTGCACGCAGAGGGAGGACTGGGGAGAGGACCAAGAAGCATGTCCGCCCTGCAAGGAGAGGGAGGACTGGGGAGAGGACCAAGGAGCACGTCCGCCCTGCACGCAGAGGGAGCACCGGGGAGAGGACCAAGAAGCACTGGTAAGACACCTACAGGTTAGCATGGAGACGCTTACAGCTGGCAGCCTCGTTTGTCAAAGATTTATTGCTGTGACTGCACTTTGTTTTGTCCGTGACATCGGGGCCCCTAGATCATTCATTCATTTTAAGGCAGGATTTAAAAAAAATAAATACTTATTTTGTAAACCCAAGTCGCTTTCCTGACTGTCAGTAGTCACTGCTGCTGAGAATTAGATAGTAGTTCTGTTAGAATAAGCACTAGTTACTGACTTCATCATGACTAGTCACGTCTCTCCTTCACCAGAAACAACCATTAGTTCTTTCATTTGAGTCACTAGTAACTAACTTCACAAGTAACAGTCACTAATCTAACAGTATTTTTAGAACCAATAGCTTCACAATAGTGACTAGTGTTTAAAAAACAAGTACAAGTGTTTAATTTTTAGCGACTGGAGCCTGAAAAGCCAATAGTCCACCAGCTAAACGTGCCCCACCATAAAAACCTGGCTGAGGTGATTTGGCACTAGTCACTAAAAACCGAACACTTGTATGTTTCTTTTAAATACTAGTCGCTATTCTGGCTGTCACTTGTTGTTGTTGTTGTTCAGTTACTAGTTGCTAAAAAAACAAAAACAAAAAACAGACGCTAGGTCCAAAACTCCATGTTTACTCATCTGTAAGACAGTTCTACTAGAAACTACACATCTGTCACTCCACTCTGTAGCACTGCTAGTCGCTATTCCAGTTACTAGTCAAAGTCCCGCTGTTACAGCTGCTTTTGAATAAAGCCTGGTAGTTTTTCAAAAGTGACTAGTTGCTATTCAATTTGACACTATCAACTATTTTACTATGACAAGTCAAACCTGACATTTTGATACCAACATCTATTTATGACTAGTCATATTAATTCACCAGTGTTAAAAATGTGTCAGGTATAAATAAACATGTTGATATCTTTATTTAGAGAAGAAACTAGCAACAATGTAACTGACCGGTGAAAATCACGATAACAACTAGTCATTGATGACTAGTTACTTGTAACTAATACATAATGAATAGTAGAATTAGATTAACAACTAGTGCTATTTATATAGTGACTAGTAGAATTAGATTAGCAACTAGTGCTATTTATATAGTGACTGGTAGAATTAGATTAGCAACTAGTGCTATTTAAATAGTGACTAGTAGAATTAGATTAGCAACTAGTGCTATTTATATAGTGACTGGTAGAATGAGATTAACAACTAGTGCTATTTATATAGTGACTGTTAGAATTAGATTAGCAACTAGTCCTATTTATATAGTGGCTAGTAGAATTAGATTAGCAACTAGTGCTATTTAAATAGTGGCTAGTAGAATTAGATTAGCAACTAGTGCTATTTATATAGTGAATAGTAGAATTAGATTAGCAACTAGTGCTATTTAAATAGTGGCTAGTAGAATTAGATAAGCAACTAGTGCTATTTATATAGTGACTAGTAGAATTAGATTAGCAACTAGTGCTATTTATATAGTGACTAGTAGTGCTATTTAAATGTGACTAGTAGAATTAGATCAACAACTAGTGCTATTTATATAGTGACTAGTAGTGCTATTTAAACAGTGACTAGTAGAATTAGATTAACAACTAGTGCTATTTATATAGTGACTGGTAGAATTAGATTAGCAACTAGTGCTATTTAAATAGTGGCTAGTAGAATTAGATTAACAACTAGTCCTATTTAAATAGTGAGTAGTAGAATTAGATTAACAACTAGTGCTATTTAAATAGTGAGTAGTAGAATTAATTGACAACTAGTGTTATTTAAATAGTGACCAGTAAAATGAGACTAACAACTAGTGGTATTTAAATAATAACTAGTAGAGATAGATTAACATTTAGTCCTATTTAAAATAATGAGTAGAAGAATTAGATTAATACATAGTCCTATTTAAATTGTGACTAGTAGAATTAGATGAACAACTAGTCCTATTAAAATAGTGACTAGTAGAATTAGATGAACAGCTAGTGCTATTTAAATAGTGACTAGTAGAATTAGATGAACTAGTCCTATTTAAATAACGACTAGTAGAGTTAGATTAAAAAATAGTCCTATATAAATAATGACTAGTAGAATTAGATTAACAGATAGTCCTATTTAAATAACGACTAGTAGAATTAGATTAACAACTAGTCCTATTTAAATGACTAGTAGAATTAGATTAACAACTAGTCCTATTTAAATAGTGACTAGTAGAATTAGATTAACAGATAGTCCTATTTAAATAGTGACTAGCGGAATTAGATTAACCACTAGTCCTATTTAAATACTGACTAGTAGAATTAAATTAACAACTAGTAATATTTAAATAATGACTAGTAGATTAGATTAACAACTAGTGCTGCTATTTAAATAGTGACTAGTAGAATTAGATGAACAACTAGTGCTACTTAAATGGTGACTAGTAGAATTAGATTAACAACTAGTGCTATTTAAATAGTGACTAGTAGAATTAGATGAATAACTAGTGCTGCTTAAATGGTGACTCGTAGAATTAGATTTACTAGTGCTACTTAAATAGTGACTAGTAGAATTAGATTAACAACTAGTGCTATTTAAATAGTGACTCGTAGAATTAGATTAACAACTAGTGCTACTTAAATAGTGACTAGTAGAATTAGATTAACAACTAGTGCTATTTAAATAGTGACTAGTAGAATTAGATGAACAACTAGTGGTACTTAAATGGTGACTAGTAGAATTAGATTAACAACTAGTGCTATTTAAATAGTGACTAGTAGAATGAGATGAATAACCAGTGCTGTTTAAATGGGACTCGTAGAATTAGATTAACAACTAGTGCTACTTAAATAGTGACTAGTAGAATTAGATTAACAACTAGTGCTATTTAAATGGTGACTAGTAGAATTAGATGAACAACTAGTGCTACTTAAATGGTGACTAGTAGAATTAGATTAACAACTAGTGCTATTTAAATAGTGACTAGTAGAATTAGATTAACAACTAGTCCTATTTAAATAGTGAGTAGTAGAATTAGGTTAACTACTAGTCCTATTTAAACAGTGACTAGTAGAATTAGATTAACAACTAGTGGTATTTAAATAATGACTAGTAGAATTAGATGAATAACTAGTGCTGCTTAAATGGTGACTAGTAGAATTAGATTAACAACTAGCGGTATTTAAATAGTGAAATGATCACTAGTAATGTGGAGATGACGACTAAGCCGTTAGAGGCATTTCACTCAGAATACATTTAGCAAATTGTACCACTTTAATGGGCTGCAGCCTTTAAGACCAGGGAACAATAACACAACCTTCTGTTGTCTTCCGGGTCAAAATGATCCACAACAGTGTTTAACAGCAGAGAAAAGACTCTACATGACCTTTTTTAACCTGAAATGTGAGGACTTTTCCTACAGTGACCCCAACATTAGGAACAGTGGAACACTGTTTTTGTTCATATTTCCATGAAAGCTGAACACCACTAGGGTACTGTGATTGTCTTAGGGTCACGTGGGACCCTAAGACATGTGTGGGTCATGTGTGACCCTAAGACATTTTGGGGTCATGTGTAACCCTAAGACGTGTGGGTCATGTGTGACCCTAAGACATTTTGGGGTCATGTGTGGGTCATGTGACCCTATAAACGTGAGTGGTGTCCATTGATTAAATGCAGTCTTTCTGCATCAGTCAGTTTGTCACACAGTTGGCGTCACACAGTTTGTGATGAATGACAGATTGTTTCTTTGAGCAGAATAGATTCGGGTTTTAACATTAAATTAAGCTGCTTTAGTTTAGAGGTTTAATGAAGGTGGGCCATACACGACCCTTAAGACAAGGGCAGTATACACAATGTGTGGACAACACAAGGGTTAAGGTGGATCAAGATATTCTGATAGCCAAATCCCTGGCAATAGTCTCATATAGCAATGGCAATATCTATCTATCTATCCATCCATCCATCCATCCATCTATCTACATATATAGTTGTGAATCTATCGATTCTGTGTTTGAATCAACCTTCCAGAAAATAAAGACATAAAAAAGGAAACACTGAAAAGACCAACAGACCTTTTCCCTTAAAGTTGTCACACTTAAGTTGTAAAGAACCTAAAGTTCCCCTTAAAGTCAAGTTAAGGTTACAAGTGACAATCAGACAAGCCACAGACTCTCCCACGGGCATCTCATATACGCAGCATGAAGCAGCTCATCTACTCCACCATATCTACGTCATAAGGATCAGGACCATACTGTCATGGCACTGGTGTTTCACTTTCCAGGGAACCTCTATCTTTTCCGGCAGAGGGAAGGCTTATTTTTCATGAAAACAAGCCTCATCTGTCGTTATTCACACCTGCATACACGGTGTTATGCTAAAGGGAGAGTTGTGCGACTCATCAGTGTTTGGATTTCCACACACAACGCAAACAAAGATGCACAGAGCCGTCCCCCATCGTGTTGCCATCCTCCGTCGCTGACTCACCACCCGTTTATGTCTGGTGTTTTTTCAGGTACCGTGAAACAGATCCAAATATATTTCACGTTGTCCCATTATGTGCCATTAGGACACTCCGGTCTCTCGGTCACCTTGTTGCAGGAACATCCCTTTTGCCTTCTGGAGCTCGGAAAATGGACCACACTCGCCTGTTTCTAAACGTTTCCTCTAAAAGGAGACGACAGCGTGGCGGTATAGTGCTGGGTTCCCAGCTCCGTAACATATGCTAACCGTGCAGAGCGGGACCTCTCCAAGGATGCCCGAGGCCCAAGAGTGACTTCATCGGTCGTTGAGGATACAGTCCCGACAGGTAATCCCCTCGCACGATCAGGGACGACGGAGCCTTGCTAACCGGAGGTTTGGTTGCAGAGGGCCACGTATCGTCAAGCTGTACCAGAGAACATCTGACGGTTTTAGAGGGCTTACAGGCCCAGGGGCGGATCTACAGGGTGGCAAGGGGTGGCTGCCACCTCAGGGACACAGTCTTGCCACCCCATTTATAAATCAGATATGTTTTTAAAGTATATTTTATGTACATGCATGGTGAAGGTCAATGAGACCCACACCAAACTCATCTTAAACAGAAGTCGCCGATTTAGAATCCCCCCCCTCCCCCTCACAGGCGCGGATCTACAGGGTGGCAAGACTGTGTCCCAGAGGTGGCAGCTGCCACCTCTGGGACACAGTCTTGCCACCCCTTTGCCACCCCAGGAAAAAATCTCTAGATCCACCACTGCTTACAGGCCTAGGGCTGCCAACCGTCCTGTAAAATACGGACTCATCCCGTAACTGGAAACTAAAACACGTGTTCCGTGTTGAACAGATGAAGGACTCACTCTTTTGTGTATTTTTGAGAATCAGTTCAGTGCAACTCTACGGAGAGAAATCTTAGAGGTTAGACCCTTAAGACGGGGCGGTTAGTGTAGCAGGAAACGCTCTGTTATCTCAGCCTGTCTGCCATGTTCTGTCCCACAACCCAAACACAGAATGCGCTTCTCACTGGTCGTGACAGCGCTGCTACAAGGCACCCGACAGTGGCGTGAGATTTTAAAAATGGCTACTTGTAAACGTAGTCCGCAGACAAAAGAAAGAAGAGAATACAAAAATACAGAAGGGGGGTGGGAGAAGGATTACCAATGGCTGGCATGCACGGTTGAGACGGTGTGCAACGCCAGTCTGTTTTCTCCATGAGTCGTAGAGGAGCCATTGCAGTGTCCTCGATGTGATTATATATAGTATAGACAGGACTTCTCACAACCACATATGTGGGGATTTGTATGTTCTATCTTTAGACAAGTCTACAACTGAAGGGTGATGCAGGTGTAAGAGCAAGACCTGTCGTTTTGGACAAAATAAGCATCATGCAATAATCAAATATTTGTTATGGGTTCCCAGTAGTTGGAGCTCCTCAGTCTAAGGTCATATAGTCCATCCCCTCATGGGCGTTCCTTATTTCCATTTCAGAAAGTTGGCAACCCTATTCAGGCAACCCTCTTTTGTTGTTATTCAAGTCAACACAGTCTTATGGTAAAGGAGAGACTCAGCGACGTTTGGAGTCCACCATAGAAAGCTCCGTTGGTAGTAGTGGTGGCTGTAGTAGAAGTAACAGTAGGTCTTTAATGTCACTGTGGGGCGATGCAGTTTAGAGCTAGAAGTCAGTTAAAACAGAACAAGACAGCACACATACCTTAGCAGATAAAACACACATTTGAATAATTAGATCCATCCTAAAAAGATCACAAAGACTTTAAAAGGACAGAAGAGTGATGCTCACTCATTCTCACCGGGTGCCCAACGTAGCATGTTGATGCTTACAAACCTCTGTTTGGGTAATGCCGACTAGACTGAAAGAAGCAACCAAGACAAATTACATTCCTGCAGCAAACATGGACAGAGACGGTTAACAGTTGACAACACTGTTTATAGGACCACTTAAACCCTCATTCCGGATGAAGTAAAACTTTGGAAGAAACTGTAAGGAGAGCATCAGAAGGAGGGCTCGGTCTTTCAGGATGGCTAAAATGAACAAGAAAGAAAGTGCAGAAGCAGATTTACAAATAAGCAACATGTCGAAAACACACTATGATTACACTTAATGATAACGACACAATGCAAATGCATGCAGCGGCACACGAGGCACCTTCTCCAGGTGTTGCCAGAGAAAAGCAGTGCCCCACGTGATGAGTCCTTAAATGTGTAGCTCAAAAGAAAGAGTTAGACTGAAAGCAATCCCGAGATTTTTTCCCCACTGGTGATCCTTGGGGTGGACGACAACAGGGTGACATCCATTTTTTAACTACAGCCAAGCACTCGTCTAAATATCATGGAGTGATCGTTTCACTTCGCAGGTACATATACAGTTGACTGTCATCTGCATAGCAAAACTGATTCCGTGACTGTAAATTATTTCACCAAATTGTAATTATCCATCCATTATCCACACCGCTTATCCTTACCCAGGGTCGCTGGAGCCTATCCCAGCAGTTAGTTAACGAGGAAAAAAATCGTTTACCGCTAGTCTCACTTTTTGTCACATTCATTCAGTTAACTCACCTGTTCACTAAAAACCACCATTACATGTTCCACATTAGACCCACGGGACCCTGTGGTTGTGTAGTGGTGGTACAGAATGGTTGTTTATCAGAGGATATTGTCCTGGCTGTGAGTGGACTTTCAAACCTATGCTGTAGTTTTTTTTTTTTAATGTTACATTAATTATGTTAGTCTTTTCTTCAAAGTTGATCATGTGATATGTGTCTTTTTACTTTACATTGATTTTAGTAGCTTTGTAAAGAAATTAAAAACACGAGTATATATTTTTGATATAGTTTTTGCCTCTACCAACACTACAAGCTGAAGAGAGCGGAGTGAAACAATAAAAATGGAGCTGACCTCTCCGTGGAAAATCATGTGAGGGAATTCTAAATAGTTTGTACCTTAAACTTGTACCGCCGCCTCTGTGGTTACTCATTAATCTCGCTGCGTCTGTCAGTGACACCATGTAATTATCAACTATGGATTAACTGCTCAGCATCTGACCAAAATATTATTTTGCAAAGTAAGAGTTTCAAGTGTGGAAAAGAATTCAGTGACCTTAGTGACACACATGGATAATTTCTAATAAGTCACGTCAATATGCTAGTTTTGCCAGTTCATGTACCTTTTGTTTGTGATGTTATTAATTTAGCTGCATTGTAACTGGACCCAGTGTGATGTGAATCATGTTTTATTTGTGTCACTACTTGTGCTTCTTCTTGGCTGTTAGAATGAAGATATTGCTATCATGGCCTTAACTGGTGATCAAGCAGTAGCCTAAGTGGTATTAGCTGCTATAGGCCGTTGGTGTATCAGCACAGCACTGTTGAGATGTAATAAGATGTGTTTAACAGTAGACCACTAGAGTTAAAGGGTACTGTCTGTGTATTATCTCTATGAAGTAAACAATGTTTTCCCCTTCTATCCCACCACCTCCTGGGATAAATGAGGATTGTAAACCATTTCAGCAAAGTAGGTGGGTTGACTGACTCTTTATGAAGTTGTCTTGCTGATCCTATAGTAAATACTATCTTGTTGGTGTCAGCTCTGGCCATGTCGCTTGCCATGGTAGTGGGTCCTGACCGACTTCCTGCAGATGAGGAGTCACAGGAAACACTGAAAGGGAAACTCCGCATTCTGCAGGCTGACAACACAGAGGTCAACGCTCTATTCAGGGTATAAACGCTGACATACACAACTCTATACACACACAACCACACACACACACACACGACTGCCAGCTTCATGCTTTGCATTGGCTTTTGATCCCTGAGATCTTCAGAAGTACACAAAACCTTTTCAATATGGTCACTTGCTTGACTGACCTGAAAGCAAACTGGCTGGATGGAAGAATTTTAAATGTTTTGTCCCATTAAAAAATGTGTGCGGCATTTTGTCTGGCTTTGTCACCTCTGTTGAAGAAGAAACAAGAATGGGATGTGAATCATGGCCTCAAAATACTTGAGAGTAAACTTTATGGAATGAGTGATCAGAATTAAAACGTTCGTCCTCCCTCTAGGAGCTGTCAGCTCATCTCCTTTCCATCAGCAGTGAAGAAAGCATCATCTATGTGACATTCAAAACATTTGAAGAAATATGGAAGTTCACAACATATTATGCATTAGGTACAGTATGTGTGGCGTGCAAGCTGAAAATGAAGTATTTGTAGTAATAATAATGGATGATGATTACTGCATTATGTTATTAAAGAAATATCACATTCAGTTGAGTTGACTTCAGTTCCATCATGTGTGGTGTCTTCTGGTGATGTTCAGGTCTCCTGGGTCACTGCATGGAGAGTCTGCTGCTGGAGCAGACCTTCTGGCTCACCTCTCTGGACAAGGACATGGGTATAGAAGTATCAGTCCAGGAAGACACACTCAACCTCATGTATAAAGGCATCCTCATGCAAAGTGGTAGGTGACGAATACAAGTCAGTGTGCTTCTGAGTTGGTTTGGGGTGTGGGTAGATTGTATTGCCCTTCTGGGATAAATAAAGTTGTCTGAATCTGAATCTAATGGACTCCCAACATACTGCTGCAAAGACTCTACTGTGCATGGTACAACTGTGCCATACAGTCTGCATGAGCTCCTCCTTTTCTTTGTTTGTGGAACATAAATGTAGAAAATTAATTGAAAAAAAAATCAAAGAGAAAAGAAAACACTTCTGCTGACATCTTAAAGTATTTTCATATACTTGTTTTTTTTTAAGAATTTGCCTGTTTAACTCCTGTGCTTAACTCCTGTGTTTAACTTCTGTGTTTAACTCCTGTGCTTAATTCCTGTGTTTAACTCCTGTGCTTAACTCCTGTGTTTAACTCCTGTGTTTAACTTCTCTGTTTAACTCCTGTGCTTAACTCCTGTGTTTAACTCCTGTGTTTAACTTCTCTCTTTAACTCGTGTGTTTAACTCCTGTGTTTAACTCCTGTGTTTAACTTCTCTCTTTAACTCCTGTGTTTAACTCCTGTGTTTAACTTCTCTCTTTAACTCCTGTGTTTAACTCCTGTGTTTAACTTCTCTCTTTAACTCCTGTGCTTAACTCCTGTGTTTAACTCCTGTGTTTAACTCCTGTTTAACTCCTGTGTTTAACTCCTGTGCTTAACTCCTGTGTTTAACTCCTGTGTTTAACTTCTCTGTTTAACTCCTGTGCTTAACTCGTGTTTAACTTCGTTTAACTCCTGTGCTTAACTCCTGTGTTTAACTCCTGTGTTTAACTTCTCTGTTTAACTCCTGTGTTTAACTCCTGTGTTTAACTTCTCTGTTTAACTCCTGTGCTTAACTCCTGTGTTTAACTTCTCTCTTTAACTCCTGTGTTTAACTCCTGTGTTTAACTCCTGTGCTTAACTCCTGTGTTTAACTCCTGTGCTTAACTCCTGTGCTTAACTCCTGTGTTTAACTTCTCTCTTTAACTCCTGTGCTTAACTCCTGTGTTTAACTCCTGTGCTTAACTCCTGTGTTTAACTCCTGTGCTTAACTCCTGTGTTTAACTCCTGTGCTTAACTCCTGTGTTTAACTCCTGTGTTTAGCTCCTGTGCTTAACTCCTGTGCTTAACTCCTGTGTTTAACTCCTGTGTTTAACTCCTGTGCTTAACTCCTGTGTTTAACTCCTGTGCTTAACTCCTGTGTTTAACTCGTTTTTAGCTCGTGTTTAACTCCTGTGTTTAACGCCTCCGTTTAACTCGTTTTTAGCTCCTGTGTTTAACGCCTATGTTTAATACCACTGTTTAACTCCTGTGTTTAACTCCTGTGTTTAACTCCTGTGCTTAACTCCTGTGTTTAACTCATTTTTAGCTCCATTGTTTAACTCCTGTGTTTAACGCCTCCGTTTAACTCATTTTTAGCTCCTGTGTTTAACGCCTATGTTTAATACCACTGTTTAACTCCTGTGTTTAACTCCTAACTGATGTTCATGTTTATCTGGCATACTTTGTTTATATGGTAGGAATTTTTCTTTTTTTATTACATGTAAAAAAAATGTGCAGTGCTACTTTGGGAACTATTATGTAAATGCTGTTTTAATGTTTAGCTTTTACTGAAATCTTATTTTATGATACGTCAGTACATGTGCTTATGGAACAACCTCTGCAGCCCAGATCAATTACTGCTCTGTGAAACAGATATCACCCACGCTCTTTAATGATTGCTTCTGTGGTAGTCACGTGCTTGATTGTTTTCTGAGTTTTTCATCTCAACACTTCCAGAGGTCAAATGTACTGCACTTGTATAGGGTTTGATGGAGCGAGGTGAGGAGTGTACAGTGTACATACACAGCACTTATCATAACAATAGTGTAACTATTGTCAGATTGTGGACTTCCCCAGCACATGTACACAAACACATCTTAATCCTCCCTCATTTTCCCACAAAGGTTCATTATTTGGCAGCAGTAGCACCAATCAGATGTTTGACAGCTCCACATGTGGCGGTGATGTGTACCTGGAGCGAGGGGACATAGCCCAGTTTGAGCCACCACTAGTGGACTCGGAGTGGACCTTACTGTGTCTGTCTGACGGAGCCCGGGGCAGAAAACTCAAACCTGCCCTACAGCCTGTTGCCCCCTTCCACCAGTAAGTCACAACACCTGTTTGGTAACCAAATCATTTATTTAGACAAGTGCATCAACATGTTATGTCCGCCCTCTCCTGCTCCACCCTTATGGCTGTTTTTGGCCGCTGATTCACTCCCTGAATCATTAACCTGTGTGCAAATCATGCTGGCTTCTCCAAAAACATTAGCAACAAAGCTCTCCCACTCTGCTTTACTGCGTAGTAAGTTAGTGTTGCATGTCGGTTTTGTTACGTCAGGCAGCAGACTTGACTTCAGAAAGATGTAAATGAGCAATTTGATCCATTGATTGTGTAACCTGTGGAAATAGGTACCAGACAGGGCACAATCACTACTTTTGGGGTTCTTTATTTTTTGTGTTATCACCCCAAATTGAATGGTTTAGGCAAAAGGATTTAATGGTTTAGGCAGAAAGATTTCAAACAAATACAGAAAAAAAACAAAACAAAACTCAAAATACGGCAGTGGGCTTATCAATTCCACTTCCCTTCACAGGGACCTCCAAGTTGAGCTTCTGGCTTTGTTCAAAAATGCTAATATCTTGCTAATCACGTGTGGACTTCCTCAAACAGTCTGTACATCCCACCACATTCATCGCGCTATTTGCACCTTAAAACAAAACATCAGTCAAACTACTATATAGGATACAACTACTAACCTCCACACTATAATATCAGATAGAGAGACGCATCATTAAGACATATTTACCCACGGATTTCATTAGATGGACTCCGAATGCATTTCGCCCGCATCTCTCAGCTTACTCAACCGGAAAAGGGACCAGAGTCCCCTGAGCACACGAAGAAGAAATTCGCCAATCTCGCCCTCTAGTGGCACCAGATTGTAACAGCTAAGAGTTAACCCTTTTTATGATCTTTGTCGTTCCCTCGGGTACAATCTTACTTTTTAAAATGGTTTGTACATATGAATTATATTTTAACATAACAATCACTGTAAATACCTCATCTCTTGTACATAGTTAAACCAAAATAAAATATGTTCTCTTTTTTTATACGGAACGTATTTACACAGGGTACGTGGGATTTACCACTTGGCTACACAAGGATGAGGAGGTGCACATCCTTGATAGGGAGGAACGCTGGTTTTAATGGGGAGTCAAAGAGGCCATCTATGTGAAGAGGGAACGGCCATCCTTGAACCGGGGGGCGGGGGGGGAGGGGCTAAGAGTACATCTGTCAACATTTTACAATGCTGTGATTACAACTACTCCCCAATCCTCTGTGAACAGTACACATGGCCGTTGTAATTCTAGTTAATCCTCAAAGCAATCTGCATATGAAACCGATCGTTTTCGGCCGTTATGCCACTGTATTGTTTCTAAGGGTGGGGACACATGCAGTCACTGTATTGTTTCTAAGGGTGGGGACACCTGCAGTCACTGTATTGTTTATAAGGGTGGGGACACCTGCAGTCACTGTATTGTTTATAAGGGTGGGGACACCTGCAGTCACTGTATTGTTTATAAGGGTGGGGACACCTTCAGTCACTGTATTGTTTCTAAGGGTGGGGACACCTGCAGTCACTGTATTGTTTATAAGGGTGGGGGTACCTGCAGTCACTGTATTGTTTATAAGGGTGGGGATACATGCAGTCACTGTATTGTTTATAAGGGTGGGGACACCTGCAGTCACTGTATTGTTTATAAAGGTGGGGGTACCTGCAGTCACTGTACTGTTTATAAGGGTGGGGGTACCTGCAGTCACTGTATTGTTTATAAGGGTGGGGACACCTGCAGTCACTGTATTGTTTATAAGGGTGGGGACACCTTCAGTCACTGTATTGTTTCTAAGGGTGGGGACACCTGCAGTCACTGTATTGTTTATAAGGGTGGGGGTACCTGCAGTCACTGTATTGTTTATAAGGGTGGGGATACATGCAGTCACTGTATTGTTTATAAGGGTGGGGGTA
The DNA here is from genome assembly GCF_029633865.1 of Lampris incognitus. Classification (NCBI taxonomy): domain Eukaryota; kingdom Metazoa; phylum Chordata; class Actinopteri; order Lampriformes; family Lampridae; genus Lampris; species Lampris incognitus. The sequence continues at coordinate 32,141,708 of NC_079230.1, forward strand.
CCTGCAGTCACTGTACTGTTTATAAGGGTGGGGACACCTGCAGTCACTGTATTGTTTATAAGGGTGGGGACACCTGCAGTCACTGTATTGTTTATAAGGGTGGGGACACCTTCAGTCACTGTATTGTTTCTAAGGGTGGGGACACCTGCAGTCACTGTATTGTTTATAAGGGTGGGGGTACCTGCAGTCACTGTATTGTTTATAAGGGTGGGGATACATGCAGTCACTGTATTGTTTATAAGGGTGGGGGTACCTGCAGTCACTGTACTGTTTATAAGGGTGGGGACACCTGCAGTCACTGTCTTGTTTATAAGGGTGGGGACACCTGCAGTCACTGTATTGTTTCTAAGGGTGGGGACACCTGCAGTCACTGTACTGTTTATAAGGGTGGGGACACCTGCAGTCACTGTATTGTTTCTAAGGGTGGGGACACCTGCAGCCACTGTATTGTTTATAAGGGTGGGGACACCTGCAGCCACTGTATTGTTTCTAAGGGTGGATGTACCTGCAGCCACTGTATTGTTTATAAGGGTGGGGACACCTGCAGCCAGGTGAGACTGAAGAGGTCTCTTAGATGATGATGAAACAATCTGTCAATAAACGTTGTGTCCAGATGACCTGCTTCACCTTTCTGTGAACACTGTGGACACACTGAGACAGATGGTGGTGTTTTAATGTTGTATTTTGGCCATAAGAACTGTTGTTGTTGTGTTGTGTGCATTATGGTCTTGGTGGTCCACAGATGGTTTCTGAAGTCATGTGCAGAAAGAATGCTAGTGGGCAGTGGGAGGCCTACCTGTGACTTCCCTCTACAGTTCGGTAAGCAGAGCCAAATAAGTTACATGTTGTCTGTTTTTGCTCGTGTTTTGTTTGACAAGATACGATTATAGCAACCTCCTTTTGCCAGGGCCTTCTGTATGTTGTCATTCAACAGAATTCCAGAATCATGATGACCCCACTGCCCTCTTCATCTAATCCTTTAGTTTACCCTCATCCCACTCCTCTCCCTCCCAAACCCCTGTCTCTTTCCCTTATTACCCCCCCCCCCATGTGTCATTCTATCTCCTACTCTTCTTGTCTCCTACTGGCACCTCTTCCATTGCTCCTTCAGAATTTGTTTATCTTTCCTCAACTCCCTTCTCTCCTTACTTTATGTGTTCCTTCCACCTCCATCTCAGCCCGAGGAGGCTGCCTGGCCATCGCAGACTACGATGCCGAGGGGCCAGACGAGCTGAGCTTCTTATCCGGCGATCACATTATCATTGTGGGAGTCATCGTTTCCTGTTTCAGCTGGTTCCTCGGGCGGATGGACGCAACGGGAGTGGTGGGGTTGGTCAAGACAAGCCTGGTGAAAGCAGCCAATGACATTTGTGAGTAAGTGTATTACCAGTATTACGGTATAAATTATCAAAGGTGGAACCAAGTCGTTGTTTTCTAAGTCCCTAGCTATTCTCAGGCACGGTGGCACAGTGGTTCACGCGGTCACCTCACAGCAAGAAGGTCCTGGGTTCGAGCCCCAGGGTAGTCCAACCTTGGAGGTCGTCCCAGGTTGTCCTCTGTGTGGAGTTTGCATGTTCTCCCCGTGTCTGTGTGGGTTTCCTCCGGGTGCTCTAGTTTCCTCCCACAGTCCAAAGACATGTAGGTCAGGTGAATCGGCCGTACTAAATTGTCCCGAGGTATGAGTGTGTGTGTGTGTGTGTGTGTGTGTGTGTGTGTGTGTGTGTGTGTGTGTGTGTGTTGTCTCCCCGCCTGCTACCCAATGACTGCTGGGATGGGCTCCAGCATGCTCGCGACCCTGAGAGCAGGATAAGTGGTTCGGATAATGGATGGATGGATGGATGGACGGATGGATGGTTATTCTCAAGTCTTGGCACTCAAATCCCAAGTCAAAACAGACAAGTCCCAAGTGCTAAATTTCGAGTTTCAAGTCCTGAACAAGTTATTATACACATCATTACATTCAAAATTTTAACAACAGTAATGTTACAATACTAAATTCGTGCAAATCATGAATGCTTTTTAAACGTTGTGTTTAATACAAATTGATTCAAAGTGCATCTGTCATTATGGAAATGAAGAGTTGATTGGCTGCACACTTTTTAAAAGACTTTTATCTTTGGATTTGGGAAAGAATCGAGTCTTTCAAGTTAAAAGGCTCGGGTTCAAGTCATAAGTCACTGGTGTTAAAGTGAAAGTCATGCTGCAAGTCTTTTTCATTTTTTTCTACAATCATCCAATGTCGTAAGTCATGAGCCCACACCAGAGAAAGACATGTGTCCACACACTCCAATGTGGGAACGCAGAAAATGTTGAGGGCCAAGTTGCTCCCCTTGTCTCCTACCCTGTTTACTCATTCTCCTCCATGGGTCCATTTTCAGCACCTACCCAGCATGCAATGCCTGACTGGATCAGGGCTCACTTTAGAACTAGATATCTTTGAAAACCAGACACTAATGAGTGATCTTCATACTAGCCTACATGCGACTTTCCTGTGGTGGAGCCACTGTAGCACCATCAGTCGTGTTATATTGGTCGACAAAAAAGAGGAAAGTCGTGAAGAGACGAATGTAGTCACGGCCCTCTACAAAGGGCCTGTCTCGTTCAGTCAAAAGCAAACTGGCACCATTGTGTATACTGGACTGCATCTGATGCTTTCACCACCCAACTCCAAAAGCCAGCTCATGTAAGCAGTAATTTCATGTATCTAACCTTCCAACTGCCCATGGAATTCTCCTGATTCTATACCACCAAATATCTTCTTCTTCTTTCCACTGCTCCCATAAGGGGGCGCCACAGCGGATCCTCCGTTTCCATCTCTTCCTGTCCTCTGCATCTTCCTCTGTCACACCAGCCACCTGCATGTCCTCCCTCACCACATCCATAAACCTCCTCTTTGGCCTTCCTCTTCTCCTCTTCCCTGGCAGCTCCATATTCAGCATCCTTCTCCCAGTATACCCAGCATCTCTCCTCCACACATGTCCAAACCATCTCCATCTTGTCTCTCTTGCTTTGTCTCCAGACCGTCCAACCTGAGCTGTCCCTCTAATATACTTGTTCCTAATCCTGTCCTTCTTCATCACTCCCAATGAAAATCTTATCATCTTCAACTCTGCCCCCTCCAGCTCCACCTCCTGTCTTTTCATCAGTGTCACTGTCTCCAAACCATATAACATAGCTGGTCTCACAACCATCTTGTAAACCTTCCCTTTAACTCTTGCTGGTACCCTTCTGTCACACATCACTCCTGACACTCGACTCTGCAATCAGTTATATAGCTAGGTGTGTGAGGTCCTGTCATTGCCCAGTAAATCTGAGTGAATGCTTATGATTGAATGAAAAAAGTGTAATGTATTGTTATGTATTATATTCTGTATTTTCAATAATATTAATGTTAAAGTCTTATGTGCACACTGTTTATTGTAAGGAATCGCCTCCTGCCTCATTTGTAGGTCTTTGACAACCCTGCAGTTAATAGCCATGCTATTACATTAGCATGAAATTATAATGTTTTTCCATTGTTACTCTCTCAGGTCAGCAGATATCTTTTTGGAAAATGAGGAAAGGACATTCTTTAATCTGAAAGAGGAGCATATCATCGAAGAGACAATTGCCATGCTGAAGAACACATCTCAAATTGATATTGGTCAAATCTACAAGCTCGGTAAAACCAACATTTTATCTATTGATTGAAAAGCTATATATATAAATCTCCCTCTCACCCCTTTTTGGGTGGTGTATGTCTTCCTGAAGCTCCGGTCCTCTACCGGAGGCCTGGGAGTTTGAGGGTTCTGCACAATAGCTTAGCTGTTCCTAGGACCACACTCTTCAGATGTTGTGCCCGAAATCTGCTGGAGCCACTCTCCCATTTTGGGGGTCACAACCCCTAGTGCTCCTATTACCAGTGGGACTACTGTGGATTTCACCTTCCACATCCAATGTAGTTCTTCCCATAGCCCTTGGTATTTCTCTAGCCTCTCATGCTCTTTCTTCTTGATGTTGCTATCGCTCGCGATTACTACATCAATCATTACTGCTGGCTTCTTGTCGACCACCACAATGTCTGGTTGGTTAGCCAGCACCTGTTTGTCAGTCTCAAACTTGAAGTCCCACAGGATCTTACACTCACTGGCCACTTTATTAGGTACACCTTGCTAGTACCGGGTTGGGCCCCCTTTTGCCTTCAGAACTGCCTTAATCCTTCGTGGCATAGATTCAACAAGGTACTGGAAACATTCCTCAGAGAGTTTGGTCCATATTGACATGATAGCATCACGCAGTTGCTGCAGATTTGTCGGCTGCACATCCATGATGCGAATCTCCCGGTCCACCACATCCCAAAGGTGCTCTATTGGATTGAGATCTGGTGACTGTGGAGGCCATTTGAGTCCAGTGAACTCATTTTCATGTTCAAGAAACCAGTCTGAGATGATTCGAGCTTTATGACATGGCGCGTTATCCTGCTGGAAGTAGCCATCAGAAGATGGGAACACTGTGGTCATAAAGGAATGGACATGGTCAGCAACAATACTCAGGTAGGCTGTGGCGTTGACACGATGCTCAATTGGTACTAAGGGGCCCAAAGTGTGCCAAGAAAATATCCCCCACACCATTACACCACCACCGCCAGCCTGAACCGTTGATACAAGGCAGGATGGATCCATGCTTTCATGTTGTTGATGCCAAATTCTGACCCTACCATCCGAATGTCGCAGCAGAAATCGAGACTCATCGGACCAGGCAACGTTTTTCCAATCTTCTATTGTCCAATTTTGGTGAGCCTGTGCGAATTGTAGCCTCAGTTTCCTGTTCTTAGCTGACAGGAGTGGCACCCGGTGTGGTCTTCTGCTGCTGTAGCCCATCTGCCTCAAGGTTCAACGTGTTGTGCGTTCAGAGATGCTCTTCTGCATACCTCGGTTGTAATGAGTGGTTATTTGAGTTACTGTTGCCTTTCTGTCAGCTCGAACCAGTCTGGCCATTCTCCTCTGACCTCTGGCATCAACAAGGCATTTTCGCCCACAGAACTGCCGCTCACTGGATATTTTCTCTTTTTCGGACCATTCTCTGTAAACCCTAGAGATGGTTGTGCGTGAAAATCCCAGTAGATCAGCAGTTTCTGAAATACTCAGACCAGCCCGTCTGGCACCAACAACCATGCCACGTTCAAAGTCACTTAAATCACCTTTCTTCCCCATTCTGATGCTCAGTTTGAACTGCAGCAGATCGTCTTGACCATGTCTACATGCCTAAATGCATTGAGTTGCTGCCATGTGATTGGCTGATTAGAAATTTGCGTTAACAAGCAGTTGGACAGGTGTGCCTAATAAAGTGGCCGGTGAGTGTAGGTCTGCCATTCTCAACCACCTTTGGCGGTGTTTCCCATTTGGACTTGGGGACTTCCGGTCTGTATTCAGTACAGATATTCCTGTACACTATCACAGCCACTTGGTTAGGCCTTCCCATATACACTTCCCCAGCTAGCATTTTACACCCTGCTACTAAGTGCTGGAATGTCTCAGGGGCATCTTTGCACAGCTTGTGTCTTGGGTCTTGTCTGGTGTGGTAGACCCCTACCTCAACTGATCTGGTCCTGGGTCCCTTTTCTTGTGTCGCTATGATCAGAGCCTCTGTGCTGTCCTTCAGTCCACCCTTTTCTATCCACTGGTAGGGTTTCGTGATATCAGCTACGTCTTCTATCTGTGGATGATACATCCCATGGAGGGGCTTGATCTTCCATGATACCTCCTCCTCTTCTTCTTCTTCTGCACCCTCTGTCTTCTGCTACCTGAGGTACTCACTCAGCAGTTCATCCTGGGAGACCCTCTTTCTGATGTATTCATGGATGTTCCTTGTTTCATCCTGGATAGTGGCTCTGACACTCACTAACCCTCGGCCCCCATCTTTTCGCTTATCGTACAGTCTCAGGCTGCTGGACTTCAGGTGAAACCCACCGTGCATTGTGAGGAGTTTCTGTGTCCTAATATCTTAAGCTTTTATCACCTCCTTTGGCCAGCTTAGCCTTCCAGCTGGGTATCTGATGACTAGTAGAGCATATATGATGATAGCCTGGATCTTGTTGTTACTAACTGAGCTGGCTGCTCAGGACCTGCTTCACTCTCGGGAGGTATTTGGCTGTAGCTGGCCTCCTTGCTGCCTCCTCGTGGTTTCCATTTGTGTGTGGAATATCCAGGTACTTGTAACTGTCCTGTATGTCTGTTATCCTGCCATCTGGCAATTCAATCCTTCAGTGCTCACCGCCTTTCCTCTTTTTGCCGCCATTCGACCACACTTGTCCAGTCTGAATGACATCCCAATGTCATCGCTGTAGATCCTGGTGAGGTGGATCAGCGAGCCAATGTCTTGCTCATTCCTGGCATACAGCTTGTTGTCATCCATGTATAGGAGGTGGCTGATGGTAACTCCACTTCTGAACCTGTATCCAAATCAACTCTTTGTGATGATCTGACTGAGGGGGTTCAGACCTATGCAGAACATCAGTGGAGACAGTGCGTCACCTTGGTACATGTCACATTTGATGGTTACCTGTGTGATTGTCTTTGAGTTGGCCTCTAGTGACGTCTTCCGCTGCCGCACTGAGTTGTTGATGAAGGCTATTAGTGTCCTGTTGGCTTTGTATAGTGCCAAGCACTCCAGTAACCAGGTGTGGGGCACTGAATCGTAAACTTTCTTGTAGTCAATCCAGGCTGTGCTCAGGTTGGTCTGTCTGGTCTTAAAGTCTTGGGTGCCTGCTCTATCAACCAGTAGCTGATGCTTTGACCCTCTGGTCTTGTTCCCAATTCCTTTCTGAGTTTCACTCATGTATTTGCTCATGTGCCATTCAGCTTAGCTCCTATGATACCTGAAAGGATCTCCCATGTTGTGGAGAGGCAGGTTATCGGCTGGTAGTTTGAAAGTGTTGTACCCTTGTGATGATCCTTCATGATCAGCATTGTTCTCCCCTGTGTTAGCCAGTCAGGGTGAGAACCTGATGTTAGCAGCTGGTTCAACCAGGGCCTGTCTTTCATCATACCATTATCTGCCTCTGTTAACTGGCTAACATCTCTTCAAGCTGTTTTGAGCTTGGCTTCCAGCCTTCTCTTCCATGGAGCGCACTGTTGGTGACCTGTGTTCTTAATCCTGTACCCAAGCATCTCCAGGATTATGGTTGCAGTGGCATATACAAGCTCATTTGTCTCTGTTATGGTGGCAGTTGAGATGTTGCGTAAGGCTGTGTTCACATCTGCAAGCAGGCTGTGTGATGGTACTTTGTCAATGGGTCATGGAAACTGCCCGGGAGTTGGTTCTCTGGCCATGATTCTCATTTGAACTTAAGTAGCATCAGCTGTCATGGCTGGGAGAATTGTTTCAGCTGGTTGGGGTCTGTCCTTATGTAGCTCCTGCCTGCTGGGCAGCCATCCTGTTGGAGCCTCTGCATCTCGTGACAGTAGCTTTCTTCTGTTGATGTTTGACCATTGAGCCACTGGCTGCTTCTGAGTCAGTGTACGTTTCCTACTGGTCCACAGTTCCCACATTCACTTCATATAGCCACCTCTAGGGGTCTGCTGTTATCATAGCATTCCATCAATTCCAGGTTCTTGGCCCTTGTCCATGAATGTCTTGTTGCAGTAGTCCATTTCTCATCACGTTGTCCTGGTTCCCCAGCACCTGACGTGGGCCTTCTTGACCCGGGCGACGTCTGAGCCAGTAGGACTCTATTCATGTTACTGTCACTCATATCCGAGATGGCTGGCTTGTATAGCATTAGGAGTCTCAGCCACGGACTCTTACTGGATACTGGTCTCCAACCGGAGTTTGAACCCCCAATGGAAAGATGACGTTCTTCCCTACTGAGCTATCCAGCTGCTAACTAACTAGTTATCTAGCTGTGTGTGTGTGTGTGTGTGTGTGTGTGTGTGTGTGTGTGTGTGTGTGTGTGTGTGTGTGTGTGTGTGTGTATATATATACACACACACACACACACACACACACACATATATATATATACACACACACACACACACATATATATATATACACACATACACACACACACATATATATATATATATATATATATACACAAAAACTTTAATTCATAGTAGTACAAGCCTGTTTCGTGTGCCACACACTCAACAGGCTTGTGCTACTATGAATTAAAGGGTTTTTTCCCCCTACATCTCTTTTAATATTCTGCTCCTTATTTGTTGAGTAGTCTTACCAACACCATCAATGGTTTCCAGAGGGAAAAAACGCTATATATATATATATATGTGTGTGTGTGTGTGTGTGTGTGTGTGTGTGTGTGTATTTTTTCAATGTGTTTAAACATATTCTTTTTACAGGTATTAAATAATTAGAAATTTTGCGGTAATGCTTTAGGAGATACATATCTGCCTTAGTATTCATCTTCCTATAATAAGCTTTGTCATTAGTTCCTTCTTTCTTGTACATTTCTGATCGTGTTTCATTCATTTTCTTTTGTTTTTAAATGTTTATTCTCAGATCTTTCCAATCAACAAGATTCTGAAAGGAAAATAACACTACGTGAGTTTTCTCATTTCCCCCAGATGTTATTCAGTTCAAACATGCAGACAATATCGTTGTGATCTCTTAAAGTTTTGAGTAATTTCTGAGAACTTTGTGATTTATGTTTATCTTCTTATTAATGATATGCAGGTGAACCAGACAACAGTGTTACACGACCACTTGAACATAAGAAGATTATTGAACGGATTCTCAGCCAGCAGAGAGTACCATCAAGCCATTCTGTTGTGGCCACAATTGGAACTCAAGAGGATTTGAACCTGGATACTAAGAAATCAGAACTCAAGTCCCCCTGTTTCACTCTTCCCCTAGTTGTGGAGGGAAATAACAACACAGAGAGCTATATTACCCTTCTCTCCTTTCTCAACGGCAGTCACTACAAACCAGAGTTTGGGGTAATCTATGGACCAACCTCAGAACTTCTCGCTTCCTCCATCTTTGCTAACCAAGCGGATGAGAACAAGCTAACAGCCTTTCTGGGTTCTGCCAGGGAAACCGCAAGGAAGAAGGGTCACTATTGGTCACAAAGTCGTCTCTGCTACCTCCTGGGCAAGCTTTGTGCCTGGAGGTCAAGTTTCAGCAAGGCCAGAATTTACTTGGAAGAAGCCCTCAGTGTGCCCCGAGAAGGATTCACCGACATGAAGCTGCTAGCGAGTATCTACACGAACCTGGCATTTGTATATCTTACACAGAAGAACCTAGAGAAGTACTATGCTATGGCTGAGCGAATTGCTGCTTTGATCATGGGCATCCAAGAGTCCATGGCAAGCGTGGAGAATGACTCGGAGGTTTTGAAATACGTTGTAATGAAAGCTGTACTGTCTCACAACAAGATCGCTGAGGCTCGGGCCTGTTTTATCTTGGCCAAGCACCACTGGAGGTGGGGTGAGAGTGTAAATGCTGTGCCTTACATTGAAAGACTCCTTGTTCTTTGCGGGGAACATTCTAGAACATGGAACATCGCCACCAGCCACGGATACCTGAGCCTTGGAAAGCTTTACAGTGAACTTTGTCTTCCTCACCTCAGTATCAGTTCGGCAAGGAGAGCTTCCCTGCAGCCCTCGGCTAGCCTGAGTGACTGCCTCCATGGGGTGGCCCTGGTTCTGGAGAACTCCACAAGACTATACGGGATCAGAGAGCATGAAATCTCCATCCCAACTCAGGTAGCACCGCAACTACACCAAGCGCTCTCTTTCATTGAGGGTGCTGAAGATGGTCAAAATGGAGATGGAAGGAAGCAGTACTCTGCCTTGAGCCACACACTTGCGGTCTGTCTTTCACAGCTGTTTAAAAAACATGAAATGGTCGGACACGCTGTCCGCTCTGTGCAAACTCTCTTAACGCACTGGCCACCTTTCCCAAGCCTCTCTGTCTCAGAAATAAACAGTGCCCTCATCTGGCTCGGATGGCTTTACATCGGTAACAACCAGCCAGACAAAGCTCTGGAGGTCCTGGAGTCTGTTCTAGCCTCGATGCCTGAACACTGCTCCTCCCCACAGGAAGGTTTGTTATTTTCTAAGGTTAAAAAAATACCGTCTTGGGTTACAGGGAAGCTATTTTTCAGTGGCATAAAAAGTAAAATAAAAACTATATAATGTTGTACCTTTACTTTTCATGCTTTGGTGTTACTTTTTACTAATGAAGAACTGATTAGAACATTATAGTGTGAATGAAAAAAATTACACATGTTTTGACGATGTAAGTTCAGCTTAATAGGAGCAATGCTTTTTCACCCTTTCTGCTAAAAACGCCTGTGAAGTAACACATTAAGTAGCTTATATTCGATGGTAACGTAGACATGCTTAGTCTGACGGTTAAATCCCTGAAGCAATCAGCCCCCCTTCTTTCACAGGATCAAATTCTAACAAGGCTTGCTGATTTGGTTCCTACTCGAGCCTTCCTAGCTGTTTTCCTAATTGAAATAGTGAGCAGAAGGCCCACTTTGTGCTCACTTCTTTGAACGTGTCTGGTTTGTTGGTAAGGTGTGGTGCTCAACATGCGTGGTGTGGCCCTTGGATGCATGGGTGACATCCGGAGGGCGGCCGAGAGCTACCAGGCGGCTATTGACATCTGTGAAGAGCTTGAAGAACCATCTAATTGGGCCGTAGCTCAGGCTAATTTAGGTAATGTATGTGCTTTACTTATGAGTACATTATTCCTCCAACACAGAGACCCCAGTTTCACGTGACGACTCCCAGTTCGCTCATGGAAGAGAGGATAGCGGAGATGATTTTCTGGTTGTCTTTGTTAAACCACCGGCATTAACCAAACAAACTCATGTTTACACATGGCCCAGTCAAGAGATAACGTTATCTGTCTTTTCTAAGGCACTCTATCTTAGGCAGCCTCTCATTAATATGCCTAATATATTGTCTTCATTGCACAAATACCCTCCAGTGGCTCATGTCCCAGTATCTGCCAAAACAGAGATGGATAAAGACAGAGGCCCTGTTCTGCTTTGCTTTGTTACTGAGACATGTTTGGATTCTGTTTGGCAAAATGCCGTGCATATCTTCACTGGGATTTTGAATGTAATTATAGCAATGATAAATCTTTCCTTCTTCTTCCTCTTGCTCTACTTGTTTACTCACCACCTACTACTACTACCACTTCCGGCGGCTCCCGTTAGGGGGCGCCACAGCGGATCATCCATTTCCATCTCTTCCTGTCCTCTGCATCTTCCTCTGTCACACCAGCCACCTGCATGTCCTCCCTCACCACATCCATAAACCTCCTCTTTGGCCTTCCTCTTCTCCTCTTCCCTGGCAGCTCCATATTCAGCATCCTTCTCCCAGTATACCCAGCATCTCTCCTCCACACATGTCCAAACCATCTCAATCTTGTCTCTCTTGCTTTGTCCCCAAACTGTCCAACCTGAGCTGTCCCTCTAATATACTCGTTTCTAATCCTGTCCTTCTTCATCACTCCCAATGAAAATCTTATCATCTTCATCTCTGCCACCTCCAGCTCCTCCTCCTGTCTTTTCGTCAGTGCCACTGTCTCCAAACCATACAACATAGCTGGTCTCACCACCATCTTGTAAACCTTCCCTTTAACTCTTGCTGGTACCCTTCTGTCACACATCACTCCTGACACTCTTCTCCACCCACTCCACCCTGCCTGCACCCTCTTCTTCACCTCTCTACTGCACTCCCCGTTACTTTGGACAGTTGACCCCAAGTATTTAAACTCATACGCCTTCATCACCTCTACTGCTTGCATCCTCACCATTCCACTGTCCTCCCTCTCCTTCACACATAGGTACTCCGTCTTGCTCCTACTGACTTTCATTCCTCTTCTCTTCTCGTAGGGTTGTTGTGTCTCAAGGCCGGGGCCAAAAGACTAGCAGAGAGACATCTGCTCAAGGCGGTGGAGCTCTTCTCAGAGCTGGATGAAGAGGGGCATGAAGAGAACTTGATCTCTGTGCTGCTTGTGCTGGGACAGCATTATGTGCAGCAGGGACAGCTGGAGGATGGGAAGGGATGCTATGAGTGGGCTCTGCTCTTCGCTATCAAAGTCAAACATTCAGACTGTAAGTAAGGCCGTCGACAGTGTCTGAGGTGAACACACTGTCTCATTCTGAGTCCACACTGTCCACAAAGAGGACTGGACCACTGTACTAGGCAGGATGTTGGGCTGGTAATGACTAGCTTTAATAGATTTGTAAGTTACTGGCCTATGCATTGGCCACTAACTTATGTGAATGCATATTTCCAATGTGAATGCCGGCAGACAGTTTATATTAACAAAGCCCCAGTTTTTCTTACTGCCCTAATTTGTGCATATTTTGTAAGAAAATATTGATTTTCTTTATATAAAAAACAGTTGATGCATATATATATATATATGTATGTATGTTACCCTCTTTTAAGGGTAATTCCATTTTTTAAAATGTTGGTTTTTGTAGTTTTTGCCATCGTGCATATCCGTTATATCACTTTACTCATGGCAGTCCCGTGTCCAAGATCTCTACAGTGAAGTAAGTAAAGTGGGTAAAATTATATCATAATTGATATGCACCATCGCAGAAACTACAAAAATAAGACCCACATTGTAAAAAATGAGAGAGAGAGAGAAGGTTTGGATGATGTGGGGATGGTGAATCAGGAAGTGCAGTGGATTAACAAGGAGGAAGTGAGGGCAGCTATGAAGAGGATGAAGAGTGGAAAGGCAGTTGGTCCTGATGACATACCTGTGGAGGCATGGAGGTGTTTAGGAGAGATGGCAGTGGAGTTTTTAACTAGATTGTTTAACACAATCCTGGAAAGTGAGAGGATGCCTGAGGAGTGGAGAAGAAGCATACTGGTACCGATCTTCAAGAATAAGGGTGATGTGCAGAACTGCAGCAACTCATCATCATCATCATCATCATCAGTTCCATAACGTATGGAGGTTGTAGGAGAACAGCTGATGCCTCAACAAGTCTCTTCCACCGTTTATGCTGATTGAGTTTGGTTGAGTCATCATTGTGTGTCAGTAGGGGGAGTACCTGGTGGTCCCTATTGCCTCTCCAGGTATGGGTGGCTGTTGGTTCACAAAAGAACTCATCCACCCTTTGACAGGTTTTGTTTTTAGTCCTGCTGGGTGTCCACACACCCTCCTCACAACAACCCAAGGGTTGAAGTGGGGGTGCCGGTTTAGTTGCCGACCCGATGGTTGCAGTTTAACGTCGTACCCAGGACGGAGCTACAGAGCAACTACAGCATGTTATGTGATGTTTGCTTTGAGAATGTTGATGGAGAAGTATAGAGGAGGCCAGAAGGAGGTACATTGTGTCTTTGTAGATTTAGAGAAAGCATATGACAGGGTGCCGAGAGAGGAGGTGTGGTATTGTATGAGGAAGTCAGGAGTAGCAGAGAAGTATGTAGGAGTGGTGCAGGATATGTATGAGGGAGGTGTGACAGTGGTGAGGTGTGAGGTTGGAATGACAGATGGGTTCAAGGTGGAGGTGGGACTACATCAAGGATCGGCTCTCAGTCCTTTCTTGTTTGCAATGGTGATGGACAGGTTGACGGACGAGATCAGGCAGGAGTCTCCATGGACGATGATGTTCAGGGATGACATTGTGATCTGTAGTGAGAGTAGGGAGCAGGTGGAGGAGAGCCTGGAGAGGTGGAGGTATGCACTGGAGAGAAGAGGAATGAAAGTCAGTAGGAGCAAGATGGAATACCTATGCGTGAATGAGAGGGAGGACAGTGGAATGGTGAGGATGCAAGGAGTGGAGGTGATGAAGGTGGATGAGTTTAAATACTTGGGGTCAACTGTCTAAAGTAACGGGGAGTGCAGGAGAGAGGTGAAGAAGAGAGTGCAGGCAGGGTGGAGTGGGTGGAGAAGAGTGTCAGGAGTGATGTGTGACAGAAGGGTACCAGCAAGAGTTAAAGGGAAGGTTTACAAGATGGTGGTGAGACCAGCTATGTTATATGGTTTGGAGACAGTGGTACTGATGAAAAGACAGGAGGTGGAGCTGGAGGTGGCAGAGATGAAGATGATAAGATTTTCACTGGGAGTGATGAAGAAGGACAGGATTAGGAACGAGTATACTAGAGGGACAGCTCAGGTTGGACGGTTTGGAGACAAAGCAAGAGAGGCAAGATTGAGATGGTTTGGACATGTGTGGAGGAGAGATGCTGGGTATACTGGGAGAAGGATGCTGAATATGGAGCTGCCAGGGAAGAGGAGAAGAGGAAGGCCAAAGAGGAGGTTTATGGATGTGGTGAGGGAGAACATGCAGGTGGCTGGTGTGACAGAGGAAGATGCAGAGGACAGGAAGAGATGGAAATGGATGATCCGCTGTGGCGCCCCCTAACGGGAGCTCCCGGGAGTAGTTGTAGTAGTTGTAGAAAAACAAATCCATCCTTGAAATGACATTTCTTCTGTTGCCAGGCCAGCTGAGAGCGACACAGAGTCTCTGCCAGCTGTACAGGGTGGTGAAGCCGGACCAGGCTCTGTGTATCCTCTACACTGAACACCAGCTCCGCCTGCTGAGGAGCAGAGGAGATAGAGCTCAGGAGGGAGCCATGATGGAGACCATCAGCCAGCTCTATCTCAGTCTCCACACTGAGAGGTGTGTGTGTGTGTGTGTGTGTGTGTGTGTGTGTGTGTGTGTGTGTGTGTGTGTGTGTGTTTCTTTGTTCACATGCTTGTCTGTCTGTCTGTCTGTCTGTCTGTCTTGGTGCATGCTCATTAATCCAGACAAGAAAATCACAGAAAGTTGGATGAGTTCATCTGTGACTGCAGGTATATTTGCATATGCAACTGGTCATTGGTTTCAGTCGTTATGCCACTGTATTGTTTATAAGGGTGGGGGTACCTGAAGTCAGTTTAGGGCCCAGACACACCAGGTGAGTTGCTGGGAGTACACATCGAAGGCCCCGCTGTCGGAGCCTCGCCAGTCTGATTCCCCCGTCTGTCTCCTCCATGTCTCACAGAGAGCCACTGTTCCTCCAACCAAGGTCTCTACAAAACTGTCCGGGTTTGTGAAAACTGGTGAAAAACTGTGCGGAGTTAACAGCTTATATGTTAAGCAGTTGTGCTCTAATGACAGTAAGCGGATTTGAATAACTGGACACAGAGAATAAACAAAAACAGAAAGTACCAGAGAGCGCTGTACCGAGGCTGCCATCGCCGGCGCCATCTTGGTGACATAGAAGTAGGTAGTCTTGAGGTATTTGCTGTGCGATAGAAGAAAGGCATGTAGGCATGCGCTTTAATATCGTACAGGTGATAAACTGCTGCATATAGATGGGACTCAACTAGTCCTGGGAAATACATCCAAACTTTGATGCAAACATTTTCTTTGTCATTGTCAACATGAAAAAATAACTTCAAAAATACTCCTTCTGCTTTCACTTGACACCACGCTTATGAATATTTTGTATCCTTTCAAGTGAATTAATTATTTGAATAGCACAAGTAAAAGAAGCCAGATTAGAGTGACGTCGTCTCTTCTTGTCATCAGGGCATATCGGGCGGCCCTGGACTACACCAAGGGGAGTCTGGCTATTTTCATTGACCTGGGCTGCAGGGAGAAGGAGGCATACAGCTGGCTGCAGGCAGGGATGATCTACCAGATGCTGGGCCAGAAAGAACTGGTGGATCTATACATTCAGGTGTGACTTACAGGATTTAAAGGACTTAGTTGTTAAAGTAGACTGCAGTGGAATTAGAGCTGCTTTACTCATACTTTACTATCGACCAGTCTCTAATCTTCCATTCTTTCCAAAGCACCAGAGAGAGTTCTGTGTCAACAACTTTCCACTCATATCGAAGAAAACTATCTATATGAACCTTCTCAATCAGCTTTCAGGGCCTGTCACACCGCTGAAATTGCTCTGACCAGAGTGGTAAACAATCTTCTATTTGCTATGGACCGATTCCACCTCTGTGTTTCTACAACTGGACCTCAGTGCAGCCTTTTACACTGTTGATCACTGAATAATATTAGACAGAATAAATTGCAATTTTGGTGTCTCTGGTTTAGCTCTCTCTTGAGTTAAGTCCTATTTATCTGGAAGAACACTGTGTGTCTGCTATAATAACATTACACTGAAATTCTCTGACGTTAAATATGTTGTACCTCAGGGATCGGTTCGTGGCCCTCTACTTTTACCTCTTTATATTTCACCTGTTGGCCAAATTATACTGCTCAAAAAATAAAGGGAACACCTAAAAACACAATATAGACCTCGATGAATGAAATATTTCAGCTGAAAATCTTTATTTATTAGACAGAGGAATGTGTTTAGAGCAAAATAACCTAAGAATGATCAATGGAAATCAAAATCATTAGCCCATTAAGGCCTGGATTCAGAATCATACTCAAAATCAAAGTGGAAAATGAGAACATAGGCTGATCCAACTTCTGTGGAAATTCTTCAAGACGATTCAAAATGAGGCTCAGTAGTGTGTGTGGCCTCCACGTGCCTGTATGCACTCCCTACAACGTCTGGGCATGCTCCTGATGAGACGACGGATGGTCTCCTGAGGGATCTCCTCCCAGACCTGGATCAGGGCATCGGTCAACTCCTGGACAGTCTGTGGTGCGACATCGCGTTGGCGGATGGTACGAGACATGATGTCCCAGAGGTGCTCGATTGGATTCAGGTCTGGGGAACGTGCAGGCTAGTCCATAGCATCAATGCCCTCGACATACAGGAACTGCTGACACACTCTGGCCACATGAGGACGAGCATTGTCATGCATGAGCAGGAACCCAGGGCCCACTGCACCAGCATATGGTCTGACAATGGGTCTGAGGATCTCATCCCGGTACCTAATGGCAGTCATGGTACCTCTGGCTAGCACGTAGAGGTCTGTGCGGCCCTCCAAGGATATGCCTCCCCAGACCATCACTGACCCAACGCCAAACCGGTCATGCTGGAGGATGTTGCAGGCAGCAGAACGTTCTCCACAGCGTCTCCAGACTCTCTCGCGTCTGTCACATGTGTTCAGTGTGAACCTGCTCTCATCTGGGAAGAGCACAGGGCGCCAATGGCGAATCTGCCAACCAAGATGTTCTCTGGCAAAGGTCAATCGGGCTGCACGGTGTTGGGCTGTGAGCACAGGCCCCAATTGTGGACGTCGGGCCCTCATACCATCCTCATGCATTCTGTTTCTCACTGTTTGAGCAGAAACCTGCACATTAGTGGCCTGTTGAAGGTCGTTTTGTAGGGCTCCGGCAGTGCTCCTCCTGTTCCTCCTTGCACAAAGGACCAGATAGCGGTCCTGCTGTGGGGTTGTTGTCCTCCTGCGGCCCCCTCCACGTCTCCTGGTGTACTGGCCTGTCTCCTGGTACCTCCTCCATGCTCTGGACACTGTGCTGGGAGACACATCAAATCTTCTTGCCACAGCACGCATTGATGTGCCATCCTGGATGAGCTGCACTACCTGAGCAACTTCTGTAGGTTGCAGATACCGCCTCATGCCACCTCTAGTGGTGAGGGCACTAGCAAAATGAAAAACTAACCAAAGATCGGCCAGAAAAGATGAGGACAGGCAAATGGTCTGTGGCCACCACCTGCAAATCCATTCCTGTTATAGGGGTTGTCTTGCAAATTGTCTAATTTCCACCAGGTGGAAATTAGACAATTTGCCAACAGGTGAAATTGATTCACAAATCAGTGTTGCTTCCTAACTGGACAGGTTGATATCTCAAAAGTGTGATTGACTTGGAGCTACATTGCATTGCTTATGTGTTCCCTTTATTTTTTTGAGCAGTGTATATGCAGTCATGGATTAAATTTCCATTGCTATGCTGATGATGATCATCCTCAAATGACTAACTTAGAGGCCTGCTTGGCTGCTGTGAAAAATTGGATGTCACTAAACTTTCTGGTGAATGAGATGCTGGTCATTGGCCCTGCCAGACACAGACATCAATTTGATCAAGTAACGATAACAGTCGACAACTCTGTGGTTTCACAAAGTGTGGCAGCCAAAAATCTTGGTGTTACGTTTGATCCCAGCCTTTCCTTTGATAAGCACATTAAAGAAATCACCAAGACTGCCTTTTTTCATTTACGTAACATAGCTAAAATTCGGTCTTTTCTCTCCATGTCTGATGCAGAGACTAGTAATGCATTTATTTCATCTAGACTTGATTACTGTAATGTTGTGTTTTCAGGTCTGCCACATTCTAGTACTCAAAGTCTTCAGATGGTTCAAAATACCGCAGCTAGAATCCTAACTAAATTTAGGAAATTTGACCATATTACACCAATTCTTGCCTCCCTATCCATGTTAGATCAGAATACAAGGTGCTTCTGCTGACTTATAAAATCCTAAATGGGCTTGCCCCATCTTACCTTTCTGATCTCCTTAAACCGTACAGTCCATCTCGAGCTCTTCGCTCCAAAATACAGGGCTCCTGTGTGTACCCAAAGTTAAAAAGAAGTCAGCTGGTGGCAGCAGGGCCTTTTCCTATCGGGCCCCGTTCTTGTGGAATAACCTGCCTGCTGCCATCAGACCATCAGAGTCTGTTGAGTCCTTTAAACCCAAACTTAAAACTATTTTTTTGCCTTAACCTACAATTAGTTGCCTTTAAATTGAGTGCTTCACAACCTGTACTGCATGGTGGATCAGTTTCTGTCTCAATGAATTTACCAACCACTGTTCTGCCGACCAGATTAAAGAGTATAGATTATTGATTATTGCAAACTGTTCTCTTCACTCATCTTTTCTCTCTCTCAGAATTTTTTTTTTTGTCCTCCGAAATTTGTCAAGGTGACAGTGGTTTTCAGCAGTGCTGGAAAAAGTATTTAAAACCTTTACTCAAGTAAAAGTATTTAAAACCTTTACTCAAGTAAAAGTAGCAACACAACAGTGTAAGAATACGCCATTAATAGTAAAAGTCCTGCATTCAAAATGCCACTTAAGTAAAAGTAATGAAATATCTATTATCCAAACCACTTATCCTGATCAGGGTGGCGGGATGCTGGAGCCTATCCCAGTAGTCATTGGGCAGCAGGCGAGGAGACACCCTGGACAGGCTGCCAGGCGATTACAGGGCTGCCAAGTAATGAAATATTCTCAGTAAAATGTACTCAAGTATCCAAAGGAAAAGTACTCATTCTGAAAAAAAAATGGCCCCTTTCAAATTTTTAAAATTTTGTTACCCTGTCAGTAGTGTTTTTATGTTGTAGCAGGTTAACTACTTCATATAATTTTGGGTAGTTTAAACTTGACAATGCATCATATTTTATGAGCTTATCATGAGATTTGCATAGAGAACTGCAGCCATCAGATACATGTATGAGAGTAGAGAGTACAATATTTCTCTCTGAAATGAACTGGTGTGAAATTATAAAGTCTCACAATATGGCAATACTCAAGTTAAGTACCAGTACCTCAAAACTGTACAGTACTTGAGTGAATGTACTTTGTTACTTTCCACCTCTGGTTTTCAGGTATACTTATATACATACACATGGTGAAGAGAGCTACAGAATCTAAAATACATTGCGAGACTTTCAACATAGCCACCAAGACACTCTTCTATATAGTCCGTCAGGGTGTTGTGATATACCGGTATTGGCTATAACAGTGATATTTAAAAAATGAAATATTGATATCATGTTAATAATGCACATATGATAATGTAACCTATTTTTCTGGTCTTGCCTGTTAGTGATTTTAAATTCCTGTTATAAGCTGTTGCCAGAGTATACGCCTTGAGCTCTTATTTTGAAGGCCGAAGAGAGAGCGGAAGTGCTGTACGCAGCGTTGGTGCTGTGGAGTTCTGTTGGGGGAAGAATCCAAATAAAGTGGTCCTCGTGTGAAAGTGGAGCCTCCGTATTTGTTATTTTATAGTTTCATACCGTATAGGCGACATCTACACACCCTCGGTTACATTGGTGGCAGCGGCGGGATCCGGAAGTGTGCAGAGCCTCAGAAGTCTCTTCGGAGCGCGGGAATAACAAAGCGCGAGGGCGCGCTTCCGGGAGAGGGTGACGACTGTAAACTACTAATAAGACACATTAGCCCCTAGCTAACGGGTCTGACCCTTTAGTCGAGCGGTTAGTGATGTCGCCTTGTGGTGCAGTACACCCCCGTATCGAATCCCGCACCGGGTAAGAAAATAACCGGTTACATTAAAATCCACGAACCAACTGGTTTTCACTTTGAGATGGTTTTCAGCCTTCAGATGTCAGCGAGCTCACGAGAACGGTCTGGGCTTGGGTCACTCTTTACAGGTGTGCACACACTGTAAGACTGGACAACCTGAGTCGGTCCTTGATGGCATGCCATTACGGACAGTAGAAATAATGTTAAGATCTTTGTGTGGCTATTCGCATAAAGAACGTACGGCATTTTGAAACATTTTGGACAGTAAACTCAGCGCGTTACCTGTGCAATTCTTAGAGGAGGTTATGGCTGAAAAGACAGGAGACTATCCTATAGGAGCAGCTGCTGTTGGGAAACTACGACTGGTAAACAAACAATACATCTCATTTTGGAGAGAAAAGACGAGAACTTGATTGTGAATACATTCAAACAAGATTTGCATTTCACATTAAGAAAAAGAATACCATCGTATCTCATCTTACCTGTCTTGTCTTATATACATCTTATTTGGGACAAAGCAGACTGAAACCGTGTGCATGTTGTTTCCTCCTGGGTGGCGTCGCCGGCTAGGTGGCTCAGGACGTGGGTCTCGGTACAGGAGACACCAGCTTCATACTGAAGCTGCTGGAGATGGCGGGAGACGTCTTCTTCAACAGCGGCCAGGACAGAGACAAGGCTGTCTGCTTCTACGGGGTAAGAGACGGCTTTAGGTGGCGCTTCTCAGCTGTGTCTGGTGGTGTCTCTGTCTGTCTGCTGGACATGGACGCAAGCCAACAGGTCAGTCGGTGTCTGCGTGTCATTCACCCAGACCACGAGTTCTGCTTCTGTAACCCTGCTCATCCAAGGGAGGGTTGTAATTCATACTCATGTAGTATATTCACAGTGGGGGTGGGGGGGGGGTCGAGAGATCGCTTCTTCATCGCAACTCCCGTGCCCCATACACCGCACGACCCCGGGAGTGCTCTTTCATTCACACCGGCCAGAACGGAGTAACTGACAACAACGTAACGACCCCCCCCCCATGTCCCAAGTGGGAACATCAACCCCAGTCACGGTCCCAGTCACGGTCCTCCAGTCAGGCACTCAGTACACGTAACAGTGGTTTGGAGTCACTGGGCAGAATAATTGGTATCAGTCTGATATGTGCCAGCGGTATGGGTGTTGTGAGGTGCAGCAGGACCAGGCGCTGCAGTATGGGTATGGGGGCAGGTCTAACTGCTGGGTGTTGTGTGGTGCAGCAGGACCGGGCGCTGCAGTATGGGTATGGGGGTAGGTCTAACTGTTGGGTGTTGTGCCGTGCAGGACCGGGTACCGGAGTACGGGTATGGGGGTATGTCTAACTGCTGGGTGTTGTGCGGTGCAGCAGGACCGGGCGCTGCAGTATGGGTATGGGGGCAGGTCTAACTGCTGGGTGTTGTGTGGTGCAGCAGGACCGGGCGCTGCAGTATGGGTATGGGGCAGGTCTAACTGCTGGGTGTTGTGTGGTGCAGCAGGACCGGGCGCTGCAGTATGGGTATGGGGGTAGGTCTAACTGTTGGGTGTTGTGCCGTGCAGGACCGGGTACCGGAGGTACGGGTATGGGGGCATGTCTAACTGCTGGGTGTTGTGTGGTGCAGCAGGACCGGGCGCTGCAGTATGGGTATGGGGGTAGGTCTAACTCCTGGATGTTGTGTGGTGCAGCAGGACCGGGCGCTGCAGTATGGGTATGGGGGTAGGTCCTAACTCCTGGGTGTTGTGCGGTGCAGCAGGACCGGCGCTGCAGTATGGGTATGGGGGTAGGTCTAACTCCTGGGTGTTGTGTGGTGCAGCAGGACCGGGCGCTGCAGTATGGGTATGGGGGTAGGTCTAACTCCTGGGTGTTGTGCGGTGCAGCAGGACCGGGCGCCTGCAGTATGGGTACAGGGGCATGTCTAACCCCTGGGTATTGTGCGGTGCAGGACCGGGCGCTGCCCATCGCAGTGAAGACTGGCGACACGAAGACCAGACTGAGACTGTGCAACAAGCTGGCAGAGCTGCTGCTCCGTCTGAAGCTCTATGGACAGGCTGTGGAGTTTGCTCAGACCACCTTGGACCTCAGCATCGCTCTAGGTGAGGAAGACTAACTCACTCACACAGCTGTACATAGATATTACCACGGGAACTATTTCAACTGTTCCACAGACTTATCAACTAGACCTCTTATGCGTGCTCAGTAATCCAGGTAAGGTCACCACAGAAGGTTGAACCAGTTCATCTGGACACAACGTTTATTGAGAGAAACGTTTCACCACCATCTAAGTGACCTCGTCAGTCTCACTCATGCTCATGACAATGTGCGTATGAAAACGATCGTTGGCTTCGGTCCTTATGCCGCTGAGATCTTCTCCTCCACGTGGATGGCTGCTCCATCTGCCCGTCCCCAGAAGTCCACAAGCTCGGTGTCATTATGGGCGCCACCCTCTCATTCAGTCACACATCAAATCTGTCACCAAATCTGCTTTCTTTCACCTCAAAAACATCTCCAGCTCCGGCCATTACTCTCAGACCCCTGGGGCAGAGACCCTCATCCACGCCCTCATCCCCTCCCGTCTGGAATATTGCAATGGAGTCCTGTCTGGGGTACCTAGCAAAGCCCTAGACAGGCTTCAGTATGCGCAGGATTCAGTTGCCAGGGTGCTCACCCACACCAAGCCCTGGCAACACACCACTCCCACCCTTGTCCACCTTCACTGGCTCCCGGTCAGAAAATCCTCCTCCTCACCTATTATCCCTCCGTGCCCATACCCCCCCCCCAGTACCTATCGGACCTCCTCAACCCCTATATTCTGTCCCGGAATCTGCGGTCTGCAGACACGGCCTGCTTCCATCCCCCACACCAGCCGGCAGACTTCTGGGGATGGAGGCTGTAGTGTGGCAGACCCCACCCACCCTATGGAACCCTGTTCCAGCAGAGATCTGCAACGCTGCTTGTCTGGACAATTTTAAGAGACCACTGAAACCTAGGGTTTTACTGAGGCCTGGTGGTCTGCAGACTTTTATCTTTCCTCCATCTTGTTTTGCTATCTCGTGTAAAGCGTCCCTGGGTTTCTTGAAAAGCGCTGTACAAAACTAAGTTGTTGTTGTGGTTGTTTATAAGGGTGGGGACACCTGCAGTCAGGTGAGACTGAAGAGGTCACTTAGATGATGGTGAAACGATTCTCTCAGTAAACGTTGAGTCAGATGAACTGATTCACCTCTCTGTGGAGTCCTTACCCGGATTACTGAGCACCAAGACACGGCACACCACGGACACCCACAGTGCACACCTGTGTACACACAGTACACACGTGGGGACACACAGTACACACGTGGGGACACACAGTACACACGTGGGGACACACAGTACACACCTGTGTACACACAGTACACACGTGGGGACACATTGGTACACACAGTAGACACATGGGGACACCTGTGTACACACAGTACACACGTGGGACACACAGTACACACGTGGGGACACGTTGGTACACACAGTAAACATGTGGGGACACGTGGTACACACAGTACACACGTGGGGACACGTTGGTACACACAGTAGACATGTGGGGACACGTTGGTACACACAGTAGACATGTGGGGACACATTGGTACACACAGTAGACCTTGTGGGGACACCTGTGTAAACACAGTAGACATGAGGGGACACCTGTATAAACACAGTAGACGTGGGGACACGTTGGTACACACAGTACACACGTGGGGACACCTGTATAAACACAGTAGACATGTGGGGACACCTGTATAAACACAGTAGACATGTGGGGACACCTGTATAAACACAGTAGACATGTGGGGACACATGTATAAACACAGTAGACATGTGGGGACACGTTGTACACACAGTAGACTTGTGGGACACCTGTGTACACACAGTAGACATGTGGGGACACATGTATACACACAGTAGACATGTGGGGACACGTTGGTACACACAGTAGACATGGGGGGACACCTGTGTACACACAGTAAACATGTGGGGACACATGTATACACACAGTAGACATGAGGGGACACGTTGGTACACACAGTAGACATGGGGGGACACCTGTGTACACACAGTAAACATGTGGGGACACGTTGGTACACACAGTAGACATGGGGGGACACGTTGGTACACA